>NC_084891.1:15012500-15152500 GCF_958979055.1 Alnus glutinosa | reverse complement strand
TGAGCTTAGCCTGCAGTGTAGCTGGTGCTGTAAGGGGACTGGTCAGCAGGAAATGTGGAAGTCTCTTGCTTGCTGAGTTTCATGCTGGAGGAGAGGTGAACTACTGATTTATCCTCTAACACCCCCCCGCAAACTGATCGGAGGAACTTCCATCAGTTTGACTTTTATTCTCATCATCAATTTTTTTTTTTTTCTTGGGATTGGCTTGGGTCTTTAAACTGTGCCTCAAAAGCCAAACGTAGGGCCAACTATAGGCCAAGAAAAAAGCCACAAAGAGCATCAGTATCGAACTCCGCAGTTTAAAAGTTTCACCAAATTTTGGTGAAACTTCAAAAAACTCCTCCGCATCAAGCTGGCTATCGTTTCACCAAAATGACTTTTGTCAGATTCCTTCTCCATATTTATTGGGATCAACCTCACGCTATTTCATTTTTTATTATTATTTTTCATTCTCGCGCCTTTCTTCATTTTCCTCCGTCACTTTCCTCCCGCAAGATCTCTCTGCCAAGGGAAATCATCTGCAGTCTTCAACTCCCAACGGACCCCTCCAGCGCAAACCCAAAGCCCTAGACCCCTTTGATTCAAAGCCCTACCATTGCCACTCCTCCACCAATGGTATCCTTTTTCCCCTTTCTCATTCTTTCTTCTTTCTCTTCTTTCTTTTCTTTCTTTTCTGTTTTTCTTTCTTCTCTCTTTTCTGAGAGACACTGAGAGACCCGAGAAGAGAGAGAAGCCGACTGAGAGAGAGAGAGAGATCGTGAGAGGGAGAGACCGGATCTGAGAGTGAAACCGGGAGAAGACCACCGGAGGTCCGATTTCCGGTGGTCGTTGCTCGAGAAACCGACGGAGGAGAGGACCCAGAACCGGAACCCGTCAGCAGAAACCCGACCCTCCAACGACCCAGACCCGATTTCCGGAGAGCAGAGGCCCGGCTTCCGGTGGATCGTAGGCCGGAGCTGATTTTCGGCGATTATGGCCGGAAATCCGGCGACTTCCAGAGGCGATTTCAGGGGAGCAAGGAGTGCGATTTTCCGATGATTTTTCCCTAGCTTTGAACAAAAATTCGCTAGGTAATCTGATGAATTCTTGTTCAAATTGTTATAGGTTTATTTTGATTTATGATTTGTTGGAATTATCTTTGATGTTGGTTGATTTTCCGGTTGAATGGCATTCGGTGGGTTATGGGTATTTGTTGAATTTTTCCCCTGCTTCGGTGATGATGGTTCTGATAAATGATTGGGTGTTTTTGGATGTGAAATTATTGGGTAAAATTCACTGATTGGCCGAACCCCCTTTGAAACTGATTTTCTGTTTGTTCTTCTTTCTTCCGATTGTGTATGTGTTACGGTATTGTGTTGATGTTTGTAGAAACTTTGATGTTCTTGAGATACAGTTAAAGTAGTTATTCTCAATACTGATAAAAAAAGAATATATAATTAAAATAGAGAAAAAATTAGAGAGTTTGATGTAAGAGTAACTTTAAAAGTGATGGATAAAATAAAAAAAGTACATTATTTGAGCTAAATTTGGAGAAAACTTTGAAGAGCTTGATAAGGATGCTCTAAAGGGCTAAAAGAAAGGCCCGGGGATATTAATCATACCACAAGGTCAAAGATTGAGCCAACTATGAGCCAAAAAAAAAAAATTAAAATAGGCTTGGGTTTTTGAACAGTACCACAGAGCCAGAAATAGAAAGAAAAGGCCTGGACATTTGCTTGGGTTTTTCAACATTACCTCAAGCAAGAAATTTGGGCCAACAATGGGCCAACAAGATACCTCAAGTAATTTCTTGATTTTTTTTTTTTTTTTTTTGATAAACTTCTAGCATCTTCTGATGCTTCTGGACCAAAACAAAAATGAAGAAAAGTCTAGCATCTTCTAGACACGTAGATCAAAACAAAGCAAATAAAAAGTCTGCATCTTCAAGGATACAGACGGTAGACCAATGTGAAAAATAAAGAGATAAAGAGTACTTTATACCATGAAAGAATAAAGAGAAGGAGAAGAGAAAGCGCAACACTCTGAGTTGACATGGCTGCCGGAGTTTTTGGCACCGACGGAGACGGCGACGAAGAGGCTGAAAAAGTGCGCCAGGGATTCTGCCAGTAAGCATTTTTTTTTTTTGAGTGGAAGAGGAGAGATTTTGGGAGAATTTTGGAGAAAGTGGCTCAAGAGAGGGCAGAGAAGGTGAAAGAGAGGTTATTTGGGGAAAGATCCTGAGATGAAGCTCTGTTTTTGAGGTGAAATAGAGGTGAAGGAGGAGCACGTGGGAGTAGAGAGGCCGAACCAGGTGATGGGTTAGACGTGTTTGATAAAAGGGCTGAAGAGAAAAATGAGATAAGGGAAAGGACAGTTTTGTATGGCCGTATGGGTATTGGGTTGTTGTGGGATTTGTTGAGGGAAATGGTGGATCTGTCTGGAAGAGGTGGATTGTGAGTACTTGATGAGGTGCGGTGAGAATCTAACAGAGGAGGACAAATCTGGGAGAAGGGGATGCAGGTCGTGTGTTGGAGGCTGTGGCTAAGGTGTTTGATAAAGGTTCTGAAAGAGAGCAAAGTAAGAAAAGCTCTTGTAGAGCTTTCTCAAGGCACTGCCCGTGTGAGCCATGCTCACACGGGCTGTGCTGCAGCCAAAGGAAGAAGAACACAAGATCAGGGCGTTAGCCAAAGTTGCTCTGATACCATGAAAGAATTGATGAAAGAACTGGTTTGGTTAAAGTAACACGTACATGAGTTTTAAGGGATATCAATACATCCTAAGAAAACATAGAAAACATAATAAAATACAAAAGAGGAAAAAGGTGAGTGCTGAGTTTGAGGCATAGAGCAACCGGAAAACATGGAGCACAAGATTCAGCAGGAATCCAGGAGAAATTGTGAGCTTAGCCTGCAGTGTAGCTGGTGCTGTAAGGGAACTGGTCAGCAGGAAATGTGGAAGTCTCTTGCTTGCTGAGTTTCATGCTGGAGGAGAGGTGAGCTACTGATTTATCCTCTAACAGATGGCAGCACCAAACATAATCGTTTTCTTTCCATAAGGACCCAGTGGAACCGAAGCACTGAACGCAAGCAAGGCAGCTGTCATGATTTCAGAATTTCTTTCCAAATGAAGGGCAGCACCGAAGTCTCCTTCCATAAAGAGCTACAGCCACATGCGTGTGCACGTCTTTCCTTGGCAAGAGCAGCCGAATCCATGCAATACCTGGCAGCAAATAAAGATACATATCAGCAACACAAATTCTGGCACAACGTGAATGTACAGCACCGATTCTTTCCTTGCTTCTTGCCAGCGCAGACATGATTTTCTTGCTAAAAGGAGACAGCATCGAGAGCTCTTCAGGCGTTTATTCCAGACCTGGGTACCAAACAAATTAAATCAGACTCATGCATGATTCTTTCCTTACTTGGCAGCTGAAGACACGTTCCTTTCATGTTTAATGCAGCACCTAATTAGTCAGCACATAATTCTTTCCATACACGTGAACTAAAGCACCGGATAAGCATACTATTATTCTCTAGACCTGGCAGATTTGTGGGGACCAAATCAAGCACAACAGTTCTGTCCAAATGAACGAGCAGCACCGATTCTTTCCATGCACAGCAGCAAGACACGCTTCTTTCCTGGGCAGCACTGAAGATACGCAGGTCTGCATGTCTTAAGGAAAGAATAGCACCGAATATTGAGAATCTGGAGCACCGAAACACATGCACCGAACAAGCTATCTTCACGTGTTCTCTTGAGGATAGGGAGGCGCCGAAGCATGAAGGCCTGTTGATATTTTTTTTTTCTCTTGGAATCACGAGGGGTAGAGGTGTCCTATTGTAAAAATTGGGTTTTAACCTAATTTTCTGCTAGAAATACCCCATGCTAGGCACCACTTAGATCATCACTTTTTCTTCAAAGAACTTGTCTTAGCTCTTATCTTTTCTTTTGTAAGTTGTTACTTCGTTCATATTGCTTTTAATTTAAAGTTATTCAATTTTTCATTCTTCTTTCTTTTCTTTGCTATTTTAATTCATCGATTTAATTTAAAGTTATTTAATTTTCTGTTCTTCTTCTTTCTTTTCGTCAATTTAATTTATTATTGTCTTTTTATTTATCATTATTTAGTTTCCGTTCTTCCTTCCTTTCTCATTATTTTAATTTATTGCTTTCTCTTTATTAAATTTGTGTTCTTTCTCTTCTTCGTTTATCATTTTATGTTTTCATTTCAAGAGTATTTGGTGTTTTTAGTCATGAGAGGCTAAAATCCTCAACTAAGGTTGAGGATGAAACCTCATCAATGATAACACCTATACTCTTGTCATGATATTCATAAATTCAATGTTCTTATACATATTCAAGTTCCATGTCAATTTATTGAATTATGTTCTTTAGATTGATAATTTTATTGGATGTTTGTTGTAATTTAATCGATGGATATATCGATTGATTTCTTTGAGATTGGGGTATCTATTGTGATTTCTGGATATAATAGATGATTTCGACTCTAAAGGGATAATCGTTGTGATTTGTTTAAGTTGAATTCTTCAAATGATTTCACGCTTTGTTACTTAAGAATTTGAATATCGAGCTTTTTGAATTGAATTAATGAATAAAATGCAAAAGTAGGGTGTTTGATTTGATTTGGTGAATTCCGATACCTTAGTATTTTTCTTCTTTGCGTATTCACTCATTTTTTTTTATTATTTTTTAGTCCTTAAAAGAAATCAAAAATCTTGGCTCTAGGTTAAAATAAAAGTGATTTAAATAGAAATTGATTTTCTTTTCTTTACACACACTTCCCTACAGATTTGACCTCGCACTTGTACTATGCTACATATGACTCGTGCACTTGCGAGTATCAAAATTTGCACATCAGATACTGTTTATATTCAGAGTCTACACTTCGTTTATGTGCTTCAAGAAGACTCTGTGCAGAATTCAAGATAATGAAGTTCAAGTTCCTTGTATCCGTCCGGACGAAGTGGTATTCCATCTGGACGCTCATTAGTCAAGCAACAATCTGTCTGGACGTCGAGAACTTTCCGTCCGGACGCCTATCAGTGTCAAGAAGCTTCTATCAGTTCAAGTTTGCATACGTCCGGACGTCATGGTAACATGTCCGAACACTCTTCAAAGTTCCAGAAGAATCCTGCATTCAAGTGCATCCGTCCGGACGACGTGGCAATACCGTCCGGACGCCAGTCAGTGTTCAACAAGCAATAGAATTTCCTTCACAGACACAAATATGGGAAGACAGCTACAACCGTCTGGATGTCAGGTCTACACCGTCCCGACGCTATCCTTGTTAAGGTAAGACGTGGAGAAGAATTGCAACTGTCCAGACGTCAGGGTAACACCGTCTGGACGCCAATCCTTATTATGGAAATTGCGTGCAACTAAAGTGCAACAGTTCAGACGCTAGAGCAACACCGTCTGGACGTGGCCATGTTCAGGGAAGAAAATCAGCGAATTTGAAAAGTCGGTTGCACAATTGGCCGTCCGGACACTCTCTGCTACCGTCCGGACTCCGCCTAAAGAAAACCGAATCAGAGTCGATTTAGGTCTTCTATAGCTTATAAATAGACGCCTCTAGGCATGTATTATTTACAGAATTCTGTATTGAATTCTTTATAGCTTAGAGAGGGTGTTTAGGGAGATTTGAAGATCTGCTAGCTACCTAGCTGTTGCTAATATGTGATTTGATCAACTTTGAAATCTATTTTAGGGAGGAGCCCTAAGGTAAAGTATTCCATTGAAGACTCCTTCAAGTAGGTGACTTGGTTGGGAGGTGTTCGCATTGGGTTATGCGTTAGAGTTCAAGGTACGACCACTGCATCACGGGTATGTAAGTGCTACTACATTGTAACTAGTTTTGTCTTCTGAATAGCGGATATCCTGGATTTGGCTGCCCCGGAGTGGTTTTTCTCTTAACTGAGTTTCCATTTCGTCAACAAAATATTTGTCTCCTTTAAATTCTGTAGTCAATATTTTGTTACACACTATTCACACACATGGTTAATTAGAAGTCATTTATTTTTCAATTGGTATCAAAGCAGGTACACTCCATTAGATTTAATTCCTAAGTGTGAATCTTTTGTGACTCCTATTTTTTTTATTACACCTTTTATCATTAATTATTCTCAGTTATTTGGAGAGAATTCTGACATTAAGCTCATTAAGGTTTTTAATAAATTAAAGAATATTAAAAATTCTAAAGTTTCTCATAAAGAGCTTAAAAAGTTGAAGCAAGAAAAAGGATCTTTGATTATGCAATTATCTGAATCACATGTTTTGATTGACTCTTTGAAATCGAAGAATACCATGTTGCTTAATACCATTGATACACTAGAGAATAAATTGGAAAATTTTTCTAGTGATAATTTGAAAAGCATGTTTTGTATTCATACAGATATTTCTAACAAGACTGATTTAATTGTTGATGATTTGAGTACTTCTACTTTACATGCTTCTGATTCTGAATTAGATTCTATTGATATTAAGCCTGTGATAATAGATACAGCTTGTTTAGAAAATTCTTTCTTAAATAATCATGTGATGCCTAAATCCAAGGAATCAGGAACACAAGGTAAATTTGTTCTTATTTGTCGTAATTGTGGAAAAATTGGTCATATTAGACCAAATTGTTATTTGTTGAAATCCCACAGGCCTTGGATTAAGCAGGATGCTCCTAGGAAAGGTAAAGCTGAAGATTCTTCCTCATCAAAATATGTCTCTCCTCATAGGAGACATATAAAAGGTAAGGGCAATGTTATTTGTAAAAATGCTAACCATAATTCTACAGTGAATGTCAAGAAGCATTCAAACAAAAGAAGCCTACTTACCTGTCATTACTGCGGCATCACCAGTCACATCCGACCCAAATGTCCACAGCTCCAAGCCCAGAAGTCGAAGGTTCAGAGGGAGCTGCCAACAAGAGCTACGTCGGGCATTCTTTTCTTGAATTTATAGGGATATTTTTGTCTTATTGTCAAAATTATAAGGTCATTTTTGTCTTTTTGCTGTCCTTGGGGGACATTGACAATTTTTTGATAGTTTGGAAATGGGAGGGGGAGATTGTCCCAATTGAAAGTTTGGGTGGAGGGTGATGTGAACCTCAATCGACACGCTTTGAGACCCAACAAACAATATTAGAATATTTGCCCAAGAAAGCTAAAATTCAGATTTTTGATAGAAAATCTCAACCCAACGTTTATAAATGAAACGCAAACCGAAGGTATAAAGTTGTAACGCCCCGCTTTTACAAAAAGCGTAAGTGAAAATTTTTGAATTTTTCCACGTAACGTTACTAACTCATCAGAGTTAAATGTTGGCAACGGAATATATATAAATGTAATATAGACTTGGGAATTAAGTAACACTTCAGAGCTTCTACTGAAATACCTCAAGATAGATATAATAAGTAAGTCATCATAGTCATACAAAGCTAGTAGTCATGCCTCACAAGGCACATATAGTAATACACACCAAGATAACTGGAGCACAAATAACAGCATAAATATAAATATTGTCTATAGGACTAAGTTTGCGACCTACATCATGGTAGTTCCCAAAAAGGGAGGCGGTTTAGCCTCAAATACTAGTGTCAGAATCCATCTAAGTGTCTGAATAGTCCTGATATTCTTCTTCTTCATAACCTGATTTGACACATAATACAAAAAGAAAACAACAATGCAAAAACACTAAAGTGGGTCCACTGTTTTCAATAATGATATGATACTGATTTATTTAAGTAAATGCAACACAATGCAATAATATAAAGTAATGACAGTTTTATATGCACAGTTTTATTATAAAATAAATCATGAGCTTCTTGCATTCGATTGTATAGAAACGTAACTCTAACACATAGATTTAAGGAAACGTAATTCCATTTAATAAAGTCTAAGAGACGTAACTCCTGTCTAACATGTTATAGGAGACGTAACTCCCGTTTAGCGGATGATAGGAGACGTAACTCCCGTTTAGCGAGTTCTAAGGAGACGTCACTCCTCTAATAATTTATTATCTTTTTGGCACAAGCAGACGTCACTCCCTGTTCCGTAGGCAGATGTAACTCCCTACTCTTTTATTTATTAATATTTTTGGCTCAGGCAGACGTCACTCCCTGATCCGTTGGCAGACGTCACTCCCAACTCTTTTATAAT
The DNA here is from genome assembly GCF_958979055.1 of Alnus glutinosa. Taxonomy (NCBI): domain Eukaryota; kingdom Viridiplantae; phylum Streptophyta; class Magnoliopsida; order Fagales; family Betulaceae; genus Alnus; species Alnus glutinosa. The sequence goes on along the minus strand of NC_084891.1, from coordinate 15,144,353 downwards.
TAAATTCGTTAATTAAATAACAAAATATGCAAAATCCACATGCGCAAACAATTAAATAAAACAGAAACCACAACATTATGGAAATTCAGCATCACCCTCAGTGAGTAAGAAATACTCACAGTTCTTTCTTTGCTTCAGAAAAGTGTTCACATAAATATTAGCTGCAATATAATTTAATACCAATAATAGTGAATTAGTACAATTCACTAATAAACTCATATTAACACTATTTTTATTCTTAACCTTTTAAACCTTAACATAATTGCTAATATCATTTAAACATAATAACGGCATATAAAATGGTTTAATTATAATGCCACATATTCCATATGGGCTTTATAACAACATTTATAAATAATGACCAAAATAACCTTTTTGCATTTTAAAATACTTATTTACATAAGGATCGTTTTGCCAATACTTTTAAACATAAAAGCTATATATTTATATAACATAACAAATTCCAATTGAGTTGAGTAACAGTATTAGTATTAGTAATATCTAAAAATACTTTTAGAATGTTAGACGAAATAACGGCATAATTATAGACATTTCCTATTATACCCTTTATAAAATTTGGCAAAACAACGACGCTTTTATGCTAAAAAACCTTTCAAAACTTTTGACAGCATAACGGCACATTTATGGAATACCCAATTGAATTTTGGCATCATAATGGCATATTTGGTAAATAAGTGATCAACTTTGAACATAAACACATAATGAACATAATCAAGCTTAAACTAATGAAATCAAAACCTAAAGCATAAAATCAATGAAACTAATGATTGGAAGCTTACCAAAAGACTTCCTAGAACACACTCCAAGCCTTGGACCACACAAAAGCACACAAAACCACACTTTTCTCTCTCTTGGCCGTGGGTGTGTGTGTGAAGCTTGATGGATTTTTGAATCGCCTTTAGTTCTATTTATAAGGGAATGAATGGCTAGGATCAAGTAGACACTTTTTGATCTAATGGATGAGAATTAGCCTTATCCTCCAAGGCACATGGGTGTCATCATTACTAAGGTAAATATCTACATGCATTTGCATTTCATGTGTATTTTGGCACATGGGTTTCATCATTACTTAAATCAAATAATATCTAATCTAATAAATTCCATTCCAACTAAATTTGACACCCCACAAAATATCCTAAAATCTCAATCATCACAAAATCAAATAAAATCAAATAATATCAAATCCAATCATAGCAAATATTTCCATCCTAACTAGATTTGGTACATGGGTTTACTAAGAAATGAAACTAAGTTACAAATAGGACTAATTGGTCACAAAATATCACAAAATCAATATGGTGACATGGCAATGACATGGCAAAATCTACACATGCATGCTGCCCAGTCCAGGAGCAGTAGAGTCACGGACACTTTCGGCAAATCTAGAAAACTTTGATTTTTATGAAATTTTATAGGTAGATAGAGGACTCCGAGACGAGCGTTCTGGCTTTTGAATCGACCAAAACGGAGTTCGTTTGACCCTGTTTCCATCATTCTAAAGTTTAAGGATCGTTTGAACTTTTATTAAACTAAAATTATAAACACTTCTTAATACATGAATATTTATCTCCATAAATATTCATATTTATTATTTTGCCTTATTATTATATCATAAATCATATTTTAAGATATTTTATATCTTAAAATACGGGGTATTACAAAAGTAACAAACCTCGACTCAATAATTATAATTGAATCACGAACATAAGGTATAAAATAACAAATTCCTACCCAATGATTATAATTGAATCACAAACCGAAGGTATTGATGAGTGCCAAATATTGTATATTTGTGCCCCTAAATTTGCATTTGTTAAATCTTTTACTTTGTTATTTTCTTATATTTTTGGTTAGTTGTGGTGTTCTAGTATTTTTGCAAGTCATTGATCGAAAATGGTAGTATTTTTGTGGAATTGCAATAAAAAATAAAAGAGATACAATTTAATTTCTTGAGACCAAATAGAAGAGCTGATGTGGAAGCACTAGATTGGAGGACCTTTGTGTTGATTTTTTCTTTTGACCTGGGCAGATTATTTCCATGCTAGGAAATTGGACATGCAGGGGATATTTTCCATGCAGAGACAAGCACCCATGCACACACATAATGAGCAACAGCCAAGCATGTATGTGAACTGGAGAGCAGCAAATCATGCAAGAAAGAGCAGCACCGACTCTTCATGGCTCTCTATATTTGTTCTTTCCAAGTCTGCATGCACCGAAATTTTGAAGACCAATCCCATGCAGCACCAAGGCACACGTTGGCATCTCCTTTCCAAAGCTGTACATGCACAAATTATTTCCAAAACAGTGAGCAAGGCAGTACCGAGTTACTCCTCTTTCCATATAATTGGCAGTCCAAAAAGGATCATGCCAACACCGATCATGCAAAGGCAGCAACGTGACACTTGCGGACCAGATTCTATTTCCATAACAAGAGCAGCCTTAAATGTGCACAAGACACGTTTTTCACGCCAAGAGTACCCAGCAAGCACCGATTCTTTCCAAAAGAATTAAGAGTAGCTCGATTTCCATGCAAAAGACAGATACACACGTGAACTGGGCAGCAACAAATTCTATCCATGCACAAAAGAGCATCGAAATTCTTTCCATACACGTCGATTTCCATACAGCTAGGTTACAGCCTCGTCTTTCCAAACCTGGCAGCGTGAACGTGAAGGGACTGAGAGACACGGTTTTCTCCAAGGAAAAGGCAGCAGCTGATCTTCACGTGGACAGATTTCTCCAAAGCCTGCATGCACCGAATATCTTCTTTCGTTAAGGAGCAGACCCGATTCTTTGCAAGCATGCATGTGAAGATGTGATTTCTTTCCAAGAAAACAAAGACATGCAGCAACTCTTCACTTGATTTTCTTTCCACAAGAGGAACCATCCCAAGCAAGGCAACACGTAATTCTTTCCAATTAAACTAGGCAGCCGAGACCCTACTTAGCACCATATATATGTGTCTTTGCTCGGGTAAAAAAAAAATTTTGGTGTCTTCTTGCAACAAATTTTCTTATAAGTTCTTTTAATTTTTAATGTTTTCAACTCAAGTTATCATGTTATTTTTAGCCATGAGAGGCTAAACCCTCAACTTAGGTTGAGGATGAAGCCTCACTTATGATTAGCAACAATATTTTCACGTCAAATAATATTTTTCCAAATTAATAGTTTAATTTTTTCAATTGTTTTACTTCAATCAATTTTGTGGAATGATTCTTGGATATCTTTTGTGATTCAATGATACATTTGATTATTTAAGATAGTTTTACAAAATTGATAATGCTTAGTTTTATTTGATTAAAAAAATTGATATCCCTTGTGATTTATCCTACGGATACACTTGATGATTTAATTTAAATTAGATTTCTTTTGTGATTTGTGTACAGAATGGATACATGGGATGGTTTTGATTAATTATTTGAAGCAAAAGTAAAACATATTTAAGATTTTATTGTGAGAACTTTGTGAAATATTATTGATCATGAGAATATGTTGCTATGAGTTTGTGAGTGCGGATTCTGATACCTTAGTGCTTTTCTATTTGATTACATTCACTCTAGTTAATTTTGTTTATGCTTTTGATTTTTATTCACAAAAACAATCTCTTAATTCTTGGAACTAGGTTAAGATTAAATTAATTTGGATTTAAATTTTGTTTGCAAAAACGCAATTCCTTGTGGATTCGACCTCGCACTTGCACACACTATATTGCAAACGATTCGTGCGCTTGCGAGTAATTAAAATTTTCACATCAAGTATAAAATTTGAACGCCACAAGGAAGAATCCTTAATAAGTAAAGAACCAATAGAAGAAAACAAACCTTACAATTTCGATTCAATAATACTTCATTACAATGAGTGCAGGCTATTTATAACATTTCCAGCCCTACACTCTCACTATAAGGAAAAGGGAACTAACGTAATTAAAAAATAGGAAAATAGATAAAAATGAAAAGGACTAAAAACATAGGAGTCTAAAATTTAGCACTAATAATAGGCAAGTCAATCAGCCAATTAATTGATATAGAATTAGCAAGTCAATTAGCCAATGAATTGGTATGAAACAGGCAAGTCAATCAGCTAATTAATTGGTCTAAAATTAGAAAGTAATCAGCCATCTTCTCCTTCTAATTCTACACCCAATCAAGCCATAATAAGAAATTAATCCACGCCAATTCTAAGGAAATTACAACCATTAATTCATGCCCAATCAAGCAAGATTAGCCCCATCAATAGCTTGGATTAAATTTACTACGTCTTCATCTTCCTTTGGGCCAAGCTTGGAATGCCCCATTTTAGAATCACCCCAAATCTCTTGAATCAGCCCATTAAGTGCTTCTTTGATCTTCTTGAATCTTACTCTAGTAATAGGCCCAACTAGAACATGCAATGGATCCTTTAATGGTGCATGTTAATTCTCATCATTCCCCCTGTCTTCAAAACGATTTGACCTCGAATCGTCACCTTTTTCTCCTCGGAGTAGTAGTGGCACTCAAAAATCAACTCCACCTTTTTTCTTTTCTTTTCTTTTTTGACATCTCTCTCTTTTTTTTTCTTTTTTCTTTTTAACTTGGTCCACGAAACAAAACAAGAATAAGGAATTATGAACACAAACGGAACAAGATAGGATGATAACAAAGAACAATGAATAATGAACACAAATGGAACAAAATAAGATGATAACAAGAAACAAAAGATAAAAGGATAGTAAACCTGATTTTAGAACCTTGGCTCTGATAAAAAATGCTGCGAACCTCATTTGACACACTTTGAGACCCAACAAACAATATTGAAATATTTGCTCAAGAAAGTTAAAATTTAGATTTTTGATAGAAAATCCCGCCCAACGTTTATAAATGAAACGTGAACCAAAAGTATAAAGTAACAAACCCCGACCCAATGATTATAATTGAATCACAAATCGAAGGTATAAACTAACACACCCCGGCCCAATGATTATAATTGAATTATGAACCGAAGGTATAAAATTTGAATGCCACAAGGAAGAATCCTTGATAAGTTCACAAGTTCTTTGAAAAACCAATAGAAGAAAACAAACCTTACATTTTCGATTCAATGATACTTCATTACAATGTGCATGCTATTTATAACCTTTTCATCCCTACACGCTCATTATAAGGAAAAGGGAACTGACGTATTTCGAAAATAAGAAAATAGATAAAAAAAAAAAAAAAAAAAAAGGACTAAAAACATAGGACTCTAAAATTTAGCACTAATAATAAGTAAGTCAATCAGCCAATTAATTGGTATAGAATTGGCAAGTCAATTAGCCAATTAATTAGTATGAAATTGGCAAGTCAATCAACTAATTAATTGGTCTAAAATTAGAAAGTAATCAACCACCTTCTCTCTCTAATTCCACGCCCAATCAAGCCATAATCAACAATTAATCCACGCCATTTCTATGAAAATTACAGCCATTAATGCACGCCAAATTAAGGTAGACCAGCCCCATCAATAGCTTGGATTAAATTTGTTACGCCTTCATCTTCCTTTGGGCCAAGCTTGGAATGCCCCATTTTAGAATCACCCCAAATCTCTTAAATCAGCCCATTAAATGCTTCTTTGATTTTCTTGAATCTTACTCTAGTAATAGGCTCAAATGGAACATGCAACAGATCCTTTAATGGTGCATGTTGATTCTCATCATTCCCCCTCAAATCGTCACTTTTTACTCCATGGAGTAGTAGTGTCACTCAAAAAGCAACTCCACCTTTTTTTCTTTTTTCTTTTTTCTCCTCTCTAAATGATGAGAATCAACATGCACCATTAAATGATTCACTTCATGTTCCAGTTGGGCCTATTACTAGAGCAAGATTCAAGAAGATCAAAGAAGCAATTAATGGTCAGCATTCAAGAGATTTGGGGTAATTCTAAAACGGTGCATTCCAAGCTTGGCCCAAAGGAAGATGAAGGCGTAATAAATTTAATCCAAGCTATTTATGGGGTTGATCTTGCTTAATTTGGCGTGCATTAATGGCTGTAATTTCCATAGAAATGACGTGGATTAATTGCTGATTATGGCTTGATTGGGCGTGGAATTAGAAGGAGAAGGTGGCTGATTACTTTCTAATTTCAGAGCAATTAATTAGCTGAATGACTTGCCAATTCTATGCTAATTAATTGGCTGATTGACTTGCCTATTATTAATGCTAAATTTTAGGCTCCTATGTTTTTAGTCAATTTTTATCTATTTCTTATTTTCGAAATACGTTAGTTTCCTTTTCCTTATAGTGGGCGTGTATGACTAAAAATGTTATAAATAGCCTACACTCATTGTAATGAAGTATCATTGAATCGAAAATGTAAGGTTTGTTTCCTTCTATTGGTTTGTTAGAGAACTTCTAAACTTATCAAGGATTCTTCCTTGTGGTGTTCAAATTTTATACATTTGGTTCGTGATTCAATTATAAGCATTGGGTCGGGGTTTGTAATTTTATACCTTTGGTTTGTGATTTAATTATAATCATCAGGTTGGGGTTTGTTGCTTTATACATTCGGTTCGTGTTTCATTTATAAACGTTGGTCGGGGTTTTCTATCAAAAATATGAATTTTAGCTTTCTTGGGCAAATATTCAAATATTGTTTGTTGGGTCTCAAAGCATGTCGATTGAGGTTCGCATCATTTGGTATCAGAGCCAAGGTTCTAAAATCAGGTTTACTATCCTTTTATCTTTTGTTTCTTGTTATCATCTAATCTTATTTCGTTTGTGTTCATTATTCATTTTTCTTGTTATCATCCTATCTTGTTCCATTTGTGTTCATTATTCCTTATTATTGGTTGTTTCTTGGACCAAGTTTTTAAAAAAAAAATGTGGAGTTGATTTTTGAATGCCACTACTATTCCGAGGAGAATAAATAAGTTTTAGGTGAAATAATAGAATTACAATAATAATAATAACGGGTCTTAATGGAATAAATAATTAATTAAATGGGTGGTGAGCAATTAAATTAAATGTGGGGTCAAATGTTAATTATTAAATAATAGGATTTTAGTAAGATGGGGTCCTACTATAATTAATAATAGTTGAGAGCTTTAAATAAAATGAAATCCTATCCTGCCACATGTCGCCACCGGATTGGTTAGGAGAAGATTACATTATCCTCTCTCAACCAATCACAAAGTGACACATGGCCACCTTATCCCTACTTACGCTTTTTCGCTTTTTCCCCCTTTCCGGATCCTCTCTCTCTTTCCTTTCTTTTTCTTCCCCCACCCGACGCCTCTTCTTCTCTTCCTCTTCCCTGTACACTACATCTCCTCTCCCCATTTCTCCCTTCCTCCCTTCTTCTTCTACCCACAGCAGACCGTGAGAGACATGGAGAACGTGAGAGAGAAACCCAGTCCATGTGAGATTGAGCTACTGAGAGAGAGAGAGATTTCTCCAGAAGATTGAGAGACCGAAATGCTTGAAATTCAAGGGTAATATTTCATCTTCTTTCTTGTCTTTGATTTCACATTCATTTCCCTGATTTTCTATAAACCGTATGGGTTCTTTTGGGGTTTGAACTAGATGAAATCTTAGGGGTTTTTTTTTTTTTAAAGCTACGAATTTAGGTATATAAGTTTATGGGTTTTGACTGAGTTTTGTTTATGAAAATTTAGGGCTTTTGGTATTTTCTTGAGGGGTTGGCCGAATGGGTATTTAGGTTTTGGGTCTTTTGTTGATTGATTGATGACCGAATTAATTATAGAATCTTAGGGTTCTTTGTGTTGGCCGCTGGTTTATGGGTATGAAGATGGTGCTTTTTTTGGAGATGTTAACCCTTGTGATTAGCTGAGTATTGTTTTGTCCTTGGTTGAATATTAGAAGTTCTGTTTTGGTTGTGATGATTCGGGTATGGACTGGTTGGGCATGGGGCAGTGAGTCATGAGGTTGATTTGGGTCCACTCATGGGTGTTAGTTGCTGAAACGGAATGGGTATGTGATTAGATGATTCGTGGTGGTTTGGATCGGTAAATTCAGTGTTGATGGTTCTATATGGCCGAATGGTGTATGTCCTTAGGGTCTTTGGTTGATGATTTTGGTTAGTTATGTTGGGCTATTTTATGGGTTGAATTATAAGAGGAGTCTAAAAGAAGAAAATTAGAAATAATGAAGTGAAGGGAATAAAGGAAAGTGAAGTGCACTAAGTGAAATAAATAGATTCACAAAATTACAATAAGAGTTATTAGATTAATATGTTAGATAAGATTAAGCTCCTATAGCTTAAATTACTTAGATGTTAATAAAGATTAAGCACCAAGTATAATAGTTAAAATGAGGATACTTTAAAATGGTAAATTGTCCAAATGACCTTAAGACGACAAATACAAAATAGTGATATTATAGAAATACAAAATAGGTTCCAAAGTTAATTAGTAATGTAATTATATGATTAATGTGTTTATCTATGTATAATGAAATACCTAAGTGTGTTATGAGGTTGTGTTTAGCTTAATAAGCATTGTACGTGTATATGTATATACATAAACATACATATGCATGTATATGAGTTAAAAATATATTGTTAACTTGGTAAATAAACTACAATCTATAAAAAAGGTTAGTAATAGTAATGTAATACAACAATAATGAATGAGCTAAGGAAAATAGTAAACACACCTTAGTATTAATAAACATGATATAATACGATCATAAACCTAAATGATGACCTAATAATAGTTTAGGATACTTAGCTAGTGTTAGAAGCGGGTTACGAGACGTGTGAGCACGCGAGTAGTTTATGTATCATACGAATATAGGTTCATTAGCATAGTCTAACATTATAGGTGTTTGCAGGATAGTGCCTTGGTTGGAGACTTCAATTGGTTCTCCAATGTAGAGTCCAAGTAACTAGAATCCAGTAGAAGTGGGAGTTGTGAGTCCAATGCAGTAAAGTTGAGTATTCTACTCACTGAGGGACCTTGGGAATTTAAGTATAAGAACTGCTATGTTTGGTTTAATTTGATGTTAACTCTATAATGATGATTTGGTATATGTAATTATGAATTATATTTTGAAAAATAAAATATGTTGATGAATTGACATTGAAGAATGCATGAGATTTGTGTTATGAATATGATATATGTTGATGAATTGATATTGAAGATATGCATGAAAATATATGTGAATGAGTTTGTGAGATATTTGGATTGAGAATTGTAATGATAAATGGACATTGATGAAATTGGTTGTGTTTATGATTATGGAATAGTGGTTAAAAATATATATGATTGAGAGGATAGAATTACAATGATAAGTTTATATTGATATGCTTGAAATGGCTTGGGGTTGAATAACATGAAGTTGGAATAATGGTTTGTGTAGTATGAGATTATGTGTTAAGTATAAGTTTGTTGTGGAATGTGGTATGTGTTGAAAGAAAGATGTTTGGGAATACAAATGTGATAATATGTATATAGTGTGGATGCTTTGGTATTATGAAAACTCGGTAGTTGATAGATGGTAAGTTCAGTGTTGTAGTATCTGGCACAATGGTAGGTCATAGGGTAGTAGCTCTTGGCTAAGATGAGTGGTAGCCCAGAGGTTAGTAGTTCTTGCCTGAGATGAGTGGTAGGCCATAGGGTAGTAGTTCTTGACACAGATAAGTGGTAGGGCAGAGGGTAGTAGCTCTTGGCTGAGATGAGTGGTAGGCCATAGGGCAGTAGCTCTTGACAGAGATGAGTGGTAGGCTAAAGGGTAGGAGCTCTTGGCTGAGATGTGTGGTAAGCCTAGCATTGAAGTGCTAGCACTCGTAAGATGTGTGCCTGCGGGTTTTAGCTTTACGGGCGGTGTCGTCGGTAAGCCTAACGTTGAAGTGCTAGCACTCGTGAGATGTGTGTCCTGTGGGTCGTAGCTTTACGGGTAGTATTGACGGTAAGCCTAGCGTTGAAGTGCTAGCACTTGTGAGATGTGTGCCCTACGGGTCGTAGCTTTACAGGCGATATTATGGTAAGCTTAGAGTAGTAGCTCTAGCACATGTGAGTTGGTATTCTCGGGTTCTATGCGTAAGCCTAGGGTTGTAGCCCCTAGCTGCGGAGTTGATAAAAATTTGAAGTATTGCTTATGGTATGTGTTACCACTTGTCGGTGATACTAAGTACCATCTATCTCACATTAACAAGATGCCTCCCGAAGCCCCTCTAGAACTCAAATACACCCAATCCACATAAACACATCCCCAAACACTATAGACTTTGTTAATTCAAGATAGAAGGAGTTTTAGAATTAATATTTCTTCTTTAGTTAGAGTTATGGGATTTTCGAGTAGTTGGTCGGTGGAATCCACGGAGTTTGAGTTGCGGGTGGTGGGAGGCGAAACAAGGGTTCGTATTCGTGAGTATTGCAAAGGGAGGAAGAGGTCCATTTTTTTAGATAGGGATGAACTAGCTTGGTTGGTGAGAATCTTTGAGGATTTGGTTAGAGTGGAAGATTCTCGGGTTTTTTGGAACCAATCTCTTCAAGGGTTCCCTCGAGTTCTTGCGCAACGTTGCTTCAACAGACATGGTAGTTTTCTGGTGGTTGAGGAATTCAGTGGTGATAGAAGAAGTGATTCGATTATCGTCCCGGAAGGTAAAACTGGTAAAGGTTGGAGGTTTTTGGCTCAGAGTTAAGAAGGGTTTTTGAATTCTTTAGAGCTGGGTCCAAACCAGTGGCTGTCGATATTAAAGCCCAGGCGGGGAAGGAGAAGAGGAGAGAAGTTATGCAGAGGTGTTGGTGAGGTCGGCTCCACCACCAGAAGAGCCTTTTGGTGTTGTCTCGGAGCCAGTAGCCAAGGTGCCGAGGTGGGTAAAGGAACTTTCGGAGAGGAGGCCCTGTGAGGGGATGCCCACGTCCAATTCTGGACAAGTTTCAGTGTTGGGCGAATGGCGGTTCATAGCTCCGGCAACGTCTTCGGCTCAGGCTAATCTTTCGGCAAATCTTCCTTCTTCAAACGGTGCTGGTCAGGTTGCTGAGAAGGGGAATAGGGCCTCTGACATGACTTGCCTTCTTGGTGATAGAATCGATTTTCTCAGCCTTAGAGATACGTTGCAGCAGTTAAAAGTAGATGTTGGTGCTTGCTTGGAGAGGGTAGATGGGATGTTGGGCAGTGTGGAAAATCTAGCAGAGTTGTCCTTGAAATCTTGTCCCATGTGTATGATGGATAATGATTTGGGATCTCAGCTTAAAAGTGTAGAAGCTTCTTTGGGTGGGATTGGTTTAGGGGCTGGTGGGTTTTCTAGTTATGATGGGAGTTCTAAGCCCAAGTCCAAGCCTAAGCCTAAGCCTAAGCCTAAGCCCAAGCCCAAGCCCAAGCCCAAGGCAGTTTTCAGGCAAAAATTGAAGTTGGACAGGGGCGTGGATCCTATAGGCATGGCTCCAGCCCAGCCAAGTTCGCAAGCCCATTCTATCTTGGATTGGCCGTGGGTGAGGTTGAACATGGGTCAATTTAGCGAATTAGGGGGTGTGGATCAACAGGAGAAGGAATGTTTTGAGCCAGATCCCAAGGGCAAAGCTATTGCCCAGCCGATTTTTCAAGTCCTTTCTTGCTCAGACCGGTTGTCGATGAGAAATGAAGCGGGTTAGTCCAACCATTTAGAGGCGTCGACGTCTTCCGGTGTTCCTCCGGCTATGCCGAGATCGTCGTTGCTCTCAGATATCTCTCTTTCGGTGGGTGGAACGGTGGGTCCTGCAGTTTCTCCGGATCCGGTGGATTTGATGTCTGTTGTGACTATCGGCGAGTCGATGGAAGTCATGTCTCCGGCGAGGGTCCAACCGGAGCTGAACTTGGAGGTGAGCAAGAGCAGGGTCGACGGTCTGGCAGATTTTTTTCAAGTGCCGACAGATTTGCTGAGTGCGGTGTCTGAAGGTAGGGCTCGAATGTCAAGGTTTTTTGGTCCTTGAGCAGGAAGTGTTGGTGGAGGATCATTTGCTTGGAAAGGGAATTTTTCAGGGGAGCTGGTTGTCTCTGGGTTGATCGGGTGGGGGTTGCCGTTGAAGCCTCTTCAGGATTATCTTTGTATGCAGGCTAAGGATGGTGTGGGGGAACTCCAACAGCCAGCAAATTGGTTGCTCAGATTTGGTTGTATTTCAAGAGGGTGATCAGCCTAATGCAGTGGCAGATAGTGGGAAGGTTTTCTGGGATGTGGATGTGGTGGAGAGAGAAGGTTCGGTGGGATCGGTGTCTCCTCTAAATACCTATGCTAATTCAGAGGGGGATCTCTCAGGTTACTCTGATTTGGTCATTCAGCGTGCGAATGAGATTTATCCCATTTTAGGGATTTCGTTTGAGGGTCATAAGTTACAATTGCTGGATTTCTTGTCTTTTATTGAAGAGGATCGTCGATTAGGTGAGAAGGGAGCTTTGTCTGGTGGGGGGAAGAAGGGAAAAAGGGAGGTTAAGAATTTAGAGTGTTCCATTAACTACGATGCTAGAGGATCATGCTCAAGCTGTGGGAAAAGGGAGACGAGAGGGCATCCAGTTGTGTTATGAAGCCAAGAATTCTGTCATGGAATGTGAGGAGGCTGAATAAGAGAAACAAACGCCTAAGGATTAGTAACTTGCTCAGAGAATTGAAGGCGGATATCATCTGCTTCCAAGAAACAAAGGTTCATGGTATTTCGAGTAGCTTTGTGCGCAGTCTCTGGGGCTGCAATCATGTGGATTGGTGTTGTCTAGACTCCTGTGGGGCCTCAGGCGGCATTTTGATCATGTGGGATAATAGGGTGGTGGAGAAAGTTAAGGTGTGTTTGGGGGTTTTTTCTCTCGCTGTTTCCTTTAGGAATGTAGTGGATCATTTCGTCTGGGCTTTCGCAGGTGTTTGCGGTCCAAATTCTGATATGGATAGGAGTCTGCTCTGGGATGAGTTGGCCGGGATTCTTAGTTGGTGGAACTTGCCGTGGTGCATAGGAGGCGATTTCAATGTTGTTCATTTCCCTAGTGAAAGGTCTGGTGAGGGTAGTAGGTCCGCTTGGAGAGAGTTCTCTGATTTAATCTCTGAGATGGGTATCATGGATTTTCCTCTCGCGGGGGGTGCTTTTACCTGGTCACGTACTTTTGATCCCCCTGTGTGGTCTAGGATTGATCGTTTTCTAGTCACCCCTGATTGGGAAGCTCGGTTTCCTGTGTCCTCTCAAAAGAGGCTTCCTCGCTTTTATTCAGATCACTTTTTGATTCTTCTTGATTGTGGTGACTTCTCTAGGAGGAACAGGTCTTTCAAATTTTAGAACATGTGGCTTAAAGCTGAAGGTTTTGTGGGGAAAATGAAACATTGGTGGGATTCTTACTCGTTTCAAGGTACCCCTAGTTTTGCCTTTGCTTGTAAACTAAAGGCACTGAAAAAGGATTTGAAGATTTGGAATGAAGAGGTTTTTGGTAAGGTAGAGAGGAACAAGAGGAAGTTGTTTGAAGAACTTCAGGCTTTTGATGCTATTGAAGGAAGTAGGGCTTTAGTTGAGGAGGACCTTCAAAAGAAGACAGAGATAGTCAGATAGATAGAGAGGAGTTCTCTTTTGGAGGAGGTGAGCTGGTGGCAGAAATCTAGAGTCTTGTGGTTAAAAGAAGGGGACAAGTGTACTAAATTCTTCCACTCCATAGCAAATTCAAATAGAAGGTACAACTCTATTGACTCTTTATTGATTGGAGATGCTCTTTCTTCTAATAAGACAAAAATTGGCGATCACGTGGTTGGGTTCTATCAAAAGCTATTTCATGAGCCAAGTAGGTGGAGGCCTAGGGTGGATGGTATTTCCTTTGATTCTATTTCAGATGCTGATGCTAGCTGGTTGGAGAGAGCGTTCGAAGAAGAGGAGGTCAAAAAGGTAGTGTCAGCTATGAATGGTGATAAGGCACCGGGTCCTGATGGCTTTTCTATGGCCTTCTTCCAAGCGTGCTGGGATGTCGTGAGAGTGGACATTATGAAGGTTTTTGATGAGTTTCATGCCAGAGGTTTGTTTGAGAAGAGTTTGAATGCTTCGTTTATTTCTCTTATTCCGAAAGTTCCAGGGGCTAACTCCATCAAAGATTTCCGGCCTATTAGTTTGGTGGGAGGCATCTACAAGATTATTGCTAAAGTTCTAGAAAACAGATTGAAGTCAGTCTTGGAGAAGGTCATTTCCAAATCTTAGAGCACTTTTATCAAAGGGAGGCAGATTTTTGATCCGATTCTTATTGCTAATGAATGCATTGATAGTAGGCTTAGATCGGGGGTACCAGGCATCATTTGCAAAATGGACTTGGAGAAAGCTTATGATCATGTTAACTGGGATTTTCTTTTGTATATGTTGAGGAGGTGTGGCTTTGGGGAAAAATAGTGTAGGTGGATAGCTCATTGTATATCAATTGTGCAGTTTTCGGTGCTAATCAATGGCTTCCCTTTTGGTTTTTTCAGTAGCTCTCGAGGTCTGAGACAAGGGGATCCTTTGTCACCCCTTTTGTTTGTTTTTGTGATGGAAGCCTTGAGCCGTATGATCTCAGCTACAATTAGTGGGGGTTTGTTGGAAGGTTTTAAAATAGGTGACGCAGATTTTTCGCATCTTCTGTTTGCAGATGATACTCTGATTTTTTGTAGTGCTCTTGATTCTCAGTTATGTAATTTGCGGAGTCTCTTCCTCCTGTTTGAAGTAGCTTCGGGGTTGAAGGTTAATTTGGCTAAGTCAAATTTAATTCCAGTGGGGCATGTTGATCAAGCGGAAAGGCTAGCCGACATTTTGGGGTGTGGGTTTGCCACTTTGCCGGTTAAGTATCTTGGCCTTCCTTTGGGGGCCTCCTACAAGTCCACTCATATTTGGGATGGGGTTGTTGAGAAGATTGAACGTTGTTTGGCTAGTTGGAAAATGATGTATCTCTCTAAGGGTGGTAGAGTAACCCTTATTAAGAGTACCCTTGTCAATGTGCCTACTTACTTTTTGTCTCTGTTCCATCTCCCGAGGAGTCTTGCTGCTCACTTATAGAAGTTACAACGGGATTTTCTTTGGGGTGGTTTGGGTGAAGAATCTAAATTTCACTTGGTGAGGTGGTCGAAAGTCTGTTCCCCAATTTCAGATGGGGGGTTGGGTATTCGGAATTTGTTGTTGTCCAACCATGCTTTGTTAGGTAAATGGTTGTGGCGGTATGGAATAGAGAGAGAAGCTTGGTGGAGAGTTGCGGTGGATGCCAAGTGTGGTAGTCTGTGGGGTGGGTGGTGCTCCCGCGAGCCTGTAGGTGCTCATGGGGTGGAGCAGTGGAAGAATATCAGGAAAAGGTGGGGGAGTTTCTCTGGTTTCTCTAGATTGGAGGTGGGAGATGGGGTTAGGACAAAATTTTGGCATGATCTGTGGTGTGGGGATAGGGTGTTGAAGGAAGCTTTTCCTATTCTTTTTGGTATTGCTCAGATGAAGGATGCTTCTGTTGCGAATAATGTGGAGGTTTTGGGCGGCTCTATCCAGTGGAATGTGAGCTTTGTTAGAGAGGCGCATGACTAGGAAGCGAGTGTCTTTGCATCCTTCTTTCATGTGTTACATTTAGCCATGGTGAGTAGAGATCATGCTGACAGGCTTAGGTGGGTCCCTTCCAAGAAAGGGGTGTTCAAGGTTAAGTCCTATTTCAGCTCCTTAGTTGGCGGTGAGGGTAGTCGTTTCCCTTGGAAGAGTGTGTGGAGGACTCAGACTCCTTCAAGGGCGGCGTTCTTTGCGTGATCGGCAGCCCTTGGAAAGATTCTTACAGCGGATAATCTCAGGAAGCAAAAGATCATCATTGTGGATAGATACTACTTGTGCAAAAGAGACGGGGAAACTGTGGACCACCTTCTTCTTCATTGTGATGTGGCTGCTTGTTTGTGGAATCATGTCTTTTCTCGGTTTGGTCTTGGGTTATGCCTAGGAGAGTTGTCGATTTATTTTCTTGTTGGTGGAAGGCGGGTAGGTCAAGGAGTGCTGCAGTTTGAAAGATGGTGCCTATTTGCATTCTTTGGTGTGTTTGGAAGGAGAGAAATCTTAGGTGTTTTGAAGACTTGGAGAATTCCATGGAGAATATTGTTGCATCGTTTTTACATTTGTTGTATCTTTGGACGGAGGCTTTTTTGTCTCTCGTGTCTATTAGCTTTTCTGCTTTCTTGTTCGTTTTTCTTTGCCTTCTAAGGCGTTTCCTTGTGTATACTTCCAGTATACTTAGACGGGCACCTCACGCTTTTTTTTATAAAATTTCATTTACTTATCAAAAAAAAATATTGTTAGTTGAAACTATTATAATATATAAGTGTGATGAACAACGTGACTTGCACTCAGTAATATGTTGTGTGAACTTAATGATTTGTGAATAACGCTATTGAACCCTGCATGCATTTATGTTTGAGTTTATTGTATACTTAGTGAGCTTTATACCACTGAGGCCTTGGTAATGATTACTGAGGCAGAAAACTTATATTTTCACCTATACGGATGTGGCTTCCCCCACAACTGTATAAATGATGTTTCTTTGACTACAGGTACTCTGGTCGTAGTTGATGTTGTTGTAGAAGTGTACTTGGGATATTATGACTAAAGCTTGCCGTGACGGTTGTAATTGTCGGACCACAAGTGTACACTGTTTTATGGATTTGGATTTATGGCCTGTGTCGCCCGTGACACTTGTATGGTCGAGCCATTATTGTTATATAATTATTGTGTTGATAAGACTTAAATGGATAGATGTTAAATGGCTTTTTGTTGTAGTTATTTGTGATAGATGTATAAGTTGGGATTTTCGCTATTCAGGTTTATGTTTTTTGTTGCATAGATAGATGTATGTTATACTCTGATTATCAGGTACCTGATATGGGGCATGTACTATATGTTGGCTTTGTGACACATTGTCGTGTCACTGTGAAGATCCGTTTATATTTTAAGTGATTAGTGTTTATGCAAATGATTTGTAAAAAATAAAAAATAAAAAACTGGTCGTCACAGAAATGGCGTGGATTAATTGCTGATTATGGCTTGATTGGGCTTGAAATTAGAAGGAGAAGGTGGCTGATTACTTTCTAATTTCAAACCAATTAATTGGCTGATTGATTTGCCTATTTCATACTAATTATTTGGTTGATTGACTTGCCTATTATTAATGCTAAATTTTAGGCTCCTATGTTTTTAGTCATTTTTTATCTATTTGCTTATTTTCGAAATACGTTTGTTTCCTTTTTCCCTATAGCGGGCGTGTAGGGCTGAAAATGTTATAAATAGCCTGCACTCATTGTAATGAAGTATCATTGAATCGAAAATGTAAGGTTTGTTTTCTTTTATTGGTTCTTCAAAGAACTTTTGAACTTATCAAAGATTCTTTCTTGTGATGTTCAAATTTTATATCTTCGATTCATGATTCAATTATAATCATTGGGTCGGGATTTGTAACTTTATACATTCGGTTCGTGATTTAATTATAATCATTGGGTCGGGATTTGTTACTTTATACATTTGGTTCGCGTTTCATTTTTAAACGTTGGGTCAGAGTTTTCTATCAAAAATTTGAATTTTAGCTTTGTTGGGTAAATATTCCAATATTGTTTGTTGGGTCTCAAAGCATGTCGATTGAGATTCGTATCAGATGTGATATTGTCAATTGAGTGATAGTTTGAGGGAAGTATATAAACTTTTCCTAAGAAATAAAAAAGAAAAAAAAAGTGGGGTTTGGGAGGGGGTGGCTAATTTATGCCAACCACATAAACTACTTTTGCATTTTTTTAATTTAAAAAAAAATTGTATTTTCCTACTAATTAATAAATACAAAGGATAATTTTGGTTTTTAAATTGTCAAAATAATGATATTTTTTGGAACATTTGGGTCAAATCCTGATTTTTCAGCCAACATAACTGTTAAGGCCGACAGATGGAGCTAAGTTGTAATAGATTGACAATTTAAATGGTTAAATCATGACACTTATTATTTTATGGTGCTGCATAAAAAATTATTATTAGTTGAGGAGACTAAATAATATTTAAGTCCCTAAACAATACGTAGATATGAAATAAACGACAGTGCCACATAAAATACGACCCTCCGTGAACGACGTGACGTATACGATAAACCCGGTGTCTTTTTCAGAGTTTATTTCCACTAACTTAAGATTTGCCATTGCATTACCAGGATAATTACCGTTTAGTCGTGACGGTCCCACGACGATAGCCACCGTCTGTCCCGATGTTTAACAGTTGAAAACACCCTCACTACTCGGTCGTTCCGTGTTATTCAGCAACAATGGACTACGCCGTTCCCTTGTCCCGTAAAGTCATCGCGGTAGCTGCCGGTGAAGCTCACACTCTCGCCCTCACAGGTGCTCCGTACCATTTACATTTTGTTTGCTCTTATTTATATTTTCTCTGCAACCAAACAGAGCTTTATATGGGATTTATAGTACATGGGTTGTTTTGTGGTGGCGATTGCAGGGGATGGGTGCGTGTTCTCGTGGGGAAGAGGGATGTTTGGTCGACTCGGGACCGGTTCAGAGGCGGACGAGCTTTTCCCGGTCCGTGTAAATTTTGATTGTCCCAGTAGATCGAAGGAAGAGCGGCTCAAGTTTGTCGGTGTAGCTGCCGGTGCTTATCATAGTCTTGCTCTTGCAGGTTATGGATTTATCCAATACTTTTTTCTCTTTTCGTTTTCGTTCTTTGGATATCACAATTACTATTCCAAAAGCTCAAAAATGTAGCCCAGTTTGCAATTATTTGTTCTGTTAACAAGCTGCAATTTAAGTTCGATTCACTGTTTGGTTCTTACACTGTTTTGGAAAGTCCATGAGGCAGGCATTAGAATTAATATGTCCTACTGCACAACAAACATAAAGCCGTTTGCATGCTTTTCTTTATCTCTACTTACCGATATCATATTTTTAGATTTACCCATTTTTATGTTCTTGGGCTGCTTTTGGTTATTGAGAAGATGCACACTTTCAGTTCTTTCCTCTTGAGTTACCAATGAGATGATTGAAGTTTGATGGCTTTCCATCATTTCTCTTCAATAACAACTAGCAGATATGTTTTGGGTTTTACAAGTTCTTTCGATTCAGGCTTGCCTAATGGCATTGCATATTTTGCCACACAACTAAACGCTGAACTAGGTTATATTTGAAGTCTTGCCAGCTTTAGCGAGGTCCCTGAAAACTATAAAATTGTTTTGTATGAATAACCAAGACTGCATAGAATGGCATTTCTTGTGCAATAAAAGCCGTAGTGAAAAGTGGTCGTGTAAAAGGCTATCTCTCTCTCTCCCACTATGTTGCTGATGGTCTGGATTTGGTATACAGACTTCTTCTTCCTAGATATCTATAGAATTTGAAAGCATTCAGCTCCTATCTTAGTAAGTTGTGCTTAGACTAATCAACTGTCAGATGTGTGGATCCAGCTCAGTGATTTTTAAGTAGCAGAACAATGAAATAATTGGGACCTGGAAGCGATTTTCCCTAGCTCTGATTTCTTGCTCTCTGTGTACTGCAGATGATGGATCTGTTTGGTGCTGGGGTTACAACATCTGTATCCTTCACACTGGGGGTGTAATATCTTCTCTCACCGCATTCAGTTCCCTGACAGATTGTAGTTATGGAAGTTGCATCGTTAATTTTCCTTCTTGTTTTTAATACTTTTGCATATTTTTTCTACATCCTTGACTATTATATGGATGGCCAACTTGGTGTTAGTGGAGAGAATTCTGCAGTGCCCTGCTTGTTGGAGCAGTTCGTTGAGTTGGCCTCTCCTGATTCTGTGACAGATAAGTCAGAAACAAAGAGTAAGGCACCACCAAAGGTATGAAATAATCGTAATGCTGTTGCGTGGGAAAGAATCTGGCTTAGTCTTATCTGGTGTGCTTGTTATTACTTTGTCTACTTTAGGTTTGTTCTGTCAAAGCTGGAGGAATGATGTCTCTAGCAATTGATAATCTTGGGGCCCTCTGGATGTGGGGCAATTGCCCACAGCAAAGCAGCAGCGATGAAGCTGGATTCTTTCTTGTAAGCACTGTCACTCCAAAACATGTCTGGGATTTCCATGGCCACACTGTTGTCAAGGTGGCATGTGGAAATGAGCATGCTGTGGCCTTGGTTAGTGCTGGAGAAACATATAAAGGCGATGACTTAGTATGCTACTCTTGGGGTAACAACAAACATGGCCAGTTAGGTCTGGGGGATAGAGAGAGCAGGCTGCATCCGGAAATCATTAAGACATTTAATGAAGACTCTCCTTGGGCAGTTTATGAGGTAGCATGCGGGGCCTTTCACACGGCTTTGCTCACTCATAAAAAGAGAGTAAGTGACACACTAGAAAGTGTGTGCTGGACATTTGGCCTTGGTGATAATGGGCAGCTTGGGCATGGAACTACACAGAGTGCAGTATCTCCTGAACCTGTGAAAGAATTGCAGCAGTATGTATATCTGATCTCTGTTGACTGTGGCTTGTTTCATACTAGTGTTGTTTCGTCAGCAGGAGAAGTGTGGTCATGGGGAATGGTGAAGGGTCTTGGCCTATTCCCAGATGCTAGTTTTGCTGTTGCTGATTCGGGGGATGCCGTTTCTCCTCTGCTAATTTCATGTAGCAGGCCACAATGGCCTAAATTCCAGGATCCAGTTCAAGTTGCTTGTGGGGCTGCACATACTGTTCTTGTTGCACATGATGGATATAAGCTTTGGTCTTGGGGTCGGGGAAGGAGTGGGGTTCTTGGCAATGGTAAGACAGTTGATTGTTTTTCTCCCACTGTGGTATTATGGCCTCCACTTACAGAAGATTTCAGACAAGAGGAGTTGAAGACTTCAGGTGTCACAGAAATAGATAAAAGATTGTCTTTGGCAATGGAGGAGATGAACCTGCTTCAATCAAAACTTTCTTTGATGGAACGGTATGCTGGCATACTTCATGGTTCAATTTTTGGAAAACCTTTTGAAGAGCAAGATATTCCAGCCTCATTGCAGAGATTCGGTACTTTTGACGTTGCAAAGGAATGGGAGAATATGTTGGAGGCTGCAGATCGTGGGAAGCTCATCGGGTTGGAAATGTTCTACCAAAATATACTTGCAGGTGTTAAAGATAAGCTAATGAAGAGAAGGATTCAGGAGATTGTAAAAGAGTGTCTCCATTCTTCTTCAATGGGACGTCAGTGACAAAACTGGAGGGGATGATATGCATTTCACTGTTAAAAAAGATCGCCAATTTAAACATTTCATCATGTGTGCTTATTATATTATATGTTTGTTATGTCATTACATAAATCACGAGATTTTAGCAGTTCTGTCGCAAGTTATGGATGGTAATCTTTATGTAGAGAGAGAATGGGAAAATATTTGTGAAAAAGAGGAAGGCTTGGCAGGCGGATTGGCTGGCACATGTTCTAATAATCTGGGGTTGATTTCTCTAGAAAACATGTCATTTGTAATTGTGGCTATGTTAAATAAAGGGCATTAGCTTATATTTTGACTGAGGAATCGACTTTAATTTATATCTTTTTGTGCCTCACCAGACTGGATTCTACCCTAGATCAGTGGGTCACGCTACCAAAGGAAATAAAAATGAAAAAAAGAGAGAAAAGTTACCTATGTAGCTGGTGGTGGCGTTGGTTGATGCCCCGCATTTTTCAGGGTAGCCGGATTTCATTCTATGGTTTCAGTTGTAGATGATGGGTGGCGTTCTCTTATTTTGGTGGTGGTGTCGGTGGGTCTGGTTGGCCGTCGGTGGCGGCAATGGTTGCTGGATGTAGAGGCCAAGCTTGAGGGGGAAGGGCTTTTGGTGGGAGAGAGAAAAATGGGGGAAAATGAAAAATGAAAGCTGCGTGAATTTCTTTTTCATAACTTTACCATGTGTTTTTTTCTTTAATGACGTAGCCTATTTTTGGCATTAGAGATTCAAGCTGTGAATTGACTGCTCTCCAAATCATTTGAACTGGAGAGGATCCGAATCCCCCACGAGACCGAATTTGGATTCTTTCTAGTTCAAATGAACTAGAAAGTAGCCAATTCACGGCTTAGATCCAACGACAAATATGGCCCTCATCATCAAGGAAAAAAAGCATGGTAAAGTTAAATTTTAAATCTTAAACATTTGAAGAAAAAGAAATTCACGCAGCTTTCATTTTTCATTTTCCCCATTTTTTTCCACTCCCAACAAAACCCTCCTCCCTCCCCCCCCCTCAAGTTCGGCCTCCACCACTAGCAATCATTGGCACCACCGATGGCCAACCAGACCCATCGACACCACCACTGGAATACAAGAGTGCCACCCACCGTCTACAACTGGAACCATCGAATGAAATTCAGCTACCCCGAAAAATGCGCAGCACCACCCAACACCACCATCGGCTACAAAGGTAACTTTTTTCTTTTTCTCCTTTTTATTTCCTCTGGTAGCATGACCCACAGATTTTGGTCTATTGAGTTACATATACCTTTGCATTATTCTATTCAAAATAAGAGTAATTAGCTGGTGTATTATACTAACTAGCACATAACCAGCGCTATGCACGGAATTCTTCATTATAATTTACTTTCAAAATTTAAATGCATTTTTATCGTACTTTTTATTATATGTTAAAAAAAGCATGTAAAATTAAAGCATTAATAAAAATCTCTAATATTGTTGGCTTGATATTATTATATTTGAATACAAATAAAACTCGAATAATTCTGAAAATTCGAAAAAAAAAAAAAATAAAGAGAAAAAATCTTTTTTTTTTGTTTTCTATGAATACAAAATAAAACAAAATATTTCACTTAATATTTTGTTGCAACCAAATAAATCCTCTCACATGAAACTCAATGCTTAATTATTTCTTTGGTGTTTCGAAAGCATTTCTATTCTTTTTTTGTACAACATACAAATCATTTGTTACCTTCTTTTGAAGCACAAGAAACACTTAAAAAATGAACAATATAAATTAAAACATTTTTGAAATCTTTTTGTTCCAGTAGGAGTATTTTGAAATAAAAAGAAGTATAAAAAAAATAGTAAGAGGAAAACTTGGATTCTGATTATCAAAGCATTCATAGAAAATTGCCAAAAATATTTGATATTGTTGGTGTGATACTTATTATATTTCAATACAAATAAAGTGCATATTATTCTAAATATTAGAAAAAAATATTCAGAGCAAAGTGAACAAAATCATTTTTTTTTTAAGGAATAGAAAATCTTCCACTCAATATTTCACACAATCAAATAAAGCATCTCACACCTAGTTCAATACTAAATTATCTCTTTGGTGTTTTGAAAGAGTTTGTCCTTTTATGCACAATAATTAAATAAATTTTTTCCTCTTTCGCTTTTGAAAGTCGAAAAAAAACACTTCCAAAAATAGCCTCAAAATCCGAATTAATCACACAAACGAAAAAAATAAAAATCAAAAATCAAATAGACTAAAATATAAGACCATTGATTTTAGTTTAATCCATATACACTAAAACATGTTAAAAATTTTATTTCCGTAGGAGCGGTTTAAGATGACAAAAAGTATAAGGAAAAAAAAATAGCAAAAACAAAACATTGATTCTGATTATCAAAGTATTAATAGAAAATTAGCATGAATTTCTAATATTGTTAGTGTGATACTTGCATATTTCAATACAAATAAAATACATATATTTCCAAACATCTGAAAAAGAAACAAAATATTATTTTTTAATACAAAAAAAAAAAAAAAACAAAATTTTTCACTCAACATTTAATGCAATCAAATAAAGCCTCACATTAGTTTTGATGCTTAATTATCAAATATTTGGTGTTTTCAAAAGAAAAATTTGTCATTTCTACACAACAATCAAATGAATCTTCTCACATTTAGTTCAATCAAAAGATTCTTTCAAATAAATTCTTTCAAATTCTTTTTGGGCCTAACAATCAATACAATATTGGCCTTCTTTTGCTTTCATAAGCAAAAAATCACTTCAAAAAAATGACTGAAAATTCGAGTAAATTACAAAAAAAAAAAAAAAAAAAAAAAAAAAAAAAAAATCCCATAAAACATTCAAATGAAGAACAACTAAACCAAAATTTTTTCCCAAACAAAACAGAAACAGAAACAGATTCAGATTTCCACCCAAACGTAAATTTAGATTAGAGTATCTTCCAAAGAAACTTTCTCTAAAAACAAATTTAAAGATAATCAAATAAATTTGTGCCTTATTTTAGTTTCAAAAGAAGGAAAATTCTAAAAAAAAAAAAAAAAAATTCTAAAAATCCGAAAAAAAATCGCACAAATGAAAAAAAAGAAGAAGAAAATCTAATAAAACATTGAAATGAATTAAAATATAAAACCGTTATTTTTATTAAATCGAAACCCCTAAACTGAATCAACCTCGAATTTAACTACCTCTAGACCACAAAAGAAAGAAGAAAAGAAAAGCAAAGTAGTTCAAAAAACAAAACAAAATAAAACAATTGACTTGAATGTTGTTGCTGGTGTTTATTATAGGAGGACAGACCATAAGTTTTGCCCAATTCTTTTCGTTCAAGTGGAGACTCGTTGACTTCAAGGCTCTAGCAAAGAGTAATATAGAGTAAACCCTAATGTTTTGATACTTCTTAAAAGTAAGGAGAGAGAGATAGAAATCGTAAAGAATTTAATGACAACAAAATGTTGACGTTTCTATTCTTTTTTTATTCAACTTAAGAGAGTTAATTAAGGGTATTAAATGCACCGTTTATTACATTTCAAATACATGGACCGGTTCATTTTTACTTAAAGGGAGAGAGAAAAGTAGAAATCAGAGAGAATTTAATAATAAAATTTCACGTTTCTATTCATTTTATATTCAACATAAGAGAGTTAATTAGGCATATTAAATGCACCATTTATTTCACTTGAAATACATGGACAGGTTTTTTTACTTAAAGGAAGAGAGAGAGAGGTAGATATCAGAGATAATTTAATAACAACAAAATTTGATGTTTCTATTCATTTTCTATTTAACATAAGAGACTTAATTAGGAATATTAAATGCACTATTTATTTCACTTGAAAAACAAGAACCGATTCAGTTTTTCTTAAATGACTGGTTCAATGTTTAAAAAAAATTGTTCACACCACATGTCATAGTTCTAGGCCAATTCTAAGTTGGAACTCGGCTTTTATATATATATACACGAATATATGATATGTTTCTATTCATTTTATATTCAACATAAGAGAGTTAATTAGGCATATTAAATGCACCATTTATTTCACTTGAAATACATGGACTGATTTTTTTACTTAAAGGAAGAGAGAGAGGTATAAATCAGAGATAATTTAATAGCAACAAAATTTGATGTTTCTATTCAACATAAGAGAGTTAATTAGGAATATTAATTGCATTGTTTATTTCACTTGAAATACATGAACCGGTTCAGTTTTACTTAAATGACCGATTCAACGTTTAATAGTAGGATTAATAGTAAGAATCTTTGATATTGTTAGTGTGATACGTATTACGTTTTTTAATTTTACTTTTTTTAGTGTCTACCACTTAGGACTTTTGTGTACAAAGTGTGTGCAAGAAACATTTCTCTAAATTAAAACATATTAAAATCTTTCTTCCCATAGGTGTAGTGTAGTTTAGAATGAAAATGAGAATGAAGAAAGATAGCAAGAAGAAAACCATGATTTTGATTACCAAAGCATGAAATAGAAAATTAGCATGAATTTTTTATATCGTCGGTGTGATAATTCTCACCACTTAATGCTATAATGACACTTAATGCTATAATGCGAAAAAGCCTTTATTTTGGTCTCATGAAGATTCACACCCATGATCGTTTCATTAAAGTACAATAAATTTATTAAAATCACAACAAAACCGGTTCAACCTTTAAAATTCACCGATTTTTTATTTAAAAGACCGGTTCAGTGTTTAAATATGATGGGTTCACACACATGTCACAATTTTAGGCCAATTCTGTAACGCCCCAAATTTGAACCAGCAAATTCGTAAGCAGAAACCTCCGGTTTCCACGTGACATTACTACATCAGAGATAAACTCTCGCAGCGGAATATATTTTTTTTTTCTTCTAAAGCCTTAGAAATTGATAGCATAACACATTTAGAGCTGACTGAAATACCTCGATACGTTTATAAAAAGTTACTTAGGTTTATCTTTACACGCCATTTGCACACTAGGTGCATTAAAATAAGGTATCAGAGCTGTTGTTTTGCGGCCCAGTGAACAGTCAGTGTCATACTGTAACTTGGGTAAGTTACAGTTTGCTCTGAGGACCGTTAGGCTTGACCCTAGATGTCTAAGAATAACACAAGAGCCATAAGTAAAATAAACAACTTTTTATAATAGCTTTTGTGTGTAATATCTTTGTAAGAATTTGAAAATGGTAGGCTTAAGTAGCTAATCAATATGTATCTATGTGATTAGTGTATTGTGTAGTATTTAAGTTAATTATTACTTTGGTGATTAACTTGATGCGATGGTACAGATTTATGGCACCTCGACGTAACGGAAACTACGGGAACCATCGTCATAGCAACCGTGATAATGAATTCCCACCTCCACCTCCACCATTTAATGATGGAGTGAGTTCGGCTTTAGCTCAATTTATGGCCGAAACAACTAGGCAGTTTGCCGAAGTGGTAGCCAGAATTCCACAACCTGCCGGTCGAGAGGCGCAAGTAGGTTGTTCTATGCGCGATTTTGCTAGCCAGCAATTTCGTCTATTTGATGGAATGCAGGAACCGTTAGCGGTTGAAGCTTGGATTTCGGATATCACACTGTTGCATGAGACCCTTGGCTGTACTGAAGAGCAAAAGGTTAATTATACAATACTAAGGTTCACTGATGAAGCTTCAAAATGGTGGAAGTCTAAGAAAGGACTCTTAGGAATAGAGTTGGGACATGGAGTTGCTATCCCTTGGGATAGGTTCGTAGAAGAATTTAATGGGCGTTTCTTTCCAAGGGCTCAAAGGCAGATACGAGCCATTGAATTTCAGAATCTGGTGCAAGGCACAATGACGGTAGAGCAATATTCTGCCAAGTTTATTGAATTATCCAGATTTGGCCTCAACATAATTCCAGATGAAGAAACAAAGTCGGAACGTTTTGAGAATGGCCTTAATCCTCGTATTAAGGAAAGAGTCATGTGCCACGAGATTAGAAACTTTGTTAAATTGGTTGATATAGCAACAATTGCTGAAAGGGGGATGCGTGAATCATCCGCCGCCTATGAATTGAAGAGGCGAGCAGCATCGCAGGTGTCATACCCATTCAAACGACCTGCACTTAGTACTGCAAGCAGGCCAGCTGAGAAGAGGAATTTCCCTCCTACAACAGGGAATCAGGTGCCTTTATGCCAGAGGTGTGGGAAGGTGCATGCTGGAGAGTGCAAGGCTAGCGAACCAAACTGCTTCAAGTGTGGTCAACGTGGCCACTTCAGGAGGAATTGTCCACTAGATGCCCCGGAAGGATCCCGACTCCCAAGAAACAACGTCCCACCAAGGCAACTCACCCAAGCAAGGGTGTATACCTTAACTCCGGTTGAGGAAGACGAAGAAGAAGAACGAGGTGTTAACGATGTTGTGACAGGTACCATCTTTTTGTTTGTTATCCTTGCGTGTACTCTTTTTGATTCAGGAGCTACACATTCATTCATTTCTGAGGCATACATTAAATTATGTCATGTTAGCACACGACCTTTAGTGCAAAGTCTTACGATTGAAACCCCTGGAGGAAAGAAAGTCGTATGCGATAAAATAGTAGAGAGCTGTCCAATCAATATAAAAGGAAGGAACCTACCCATCAATCTATCAGTGTTTAAATCTCTAGGATATGATGTAATCCTAGGCATGGACTGGTTATCAAAATATTATGCGAGCATAAATTGTAGAGAGAAGGTAGAAATTTATACTGATCATCAAAGTCTAAAATATATCTTCTCGCAAAAAGAATTGAATATGAGGCAGCGTAGGTGGTTAGAATTGTTAAAAGACTACGACTGCTATATTCTCTACCATCCAGGGAAAGCAAATGTAGTCGCAGACGCTTTGAGTAGGAAATCGCTGGGTGTATCAACGAACTCAACGCCTACCCCTAATCAACTCGCCAAGCAATTGGGAATGATCCAGCTGGATGTGGCGCCAAGCGTAAAGGATGCCATCCTAGCAGCTCTTATTATCCGACCGTTAACTGCTGACAGAATTAAGATTGCTCAGGAGAACGACCTAGGGTTGCAACAACTGATGGAAAAGACGAGCCAGGGTAAAGCTTCAGGTTTCTATTTCACAGAAGATGACCTTTTAAGAACAGGTGATGCCAGAGCTGTTATACCCAATGATGCATAATTGAGAAGAGACATACTCAACGAAGCACATAAGACTAGGTACACCATACATCTGGGAGGCACGAAAGTGTACCAGGATTTGAAAAAGGGATTTTGGTGGCAAGGAATGAAGCGTGATATCGCAGAATATGTGGCGCAATGCCCCACTTGTCAGCAAGTGAAAGTAGAACACCAAAGACCAGCAGGTCCACTCCAACCTCTCAACGTGCCAGAATGGAAATGGGATCAAATTGCAATGGACTTTGTTGTAGGTTTGCCAAAAACACTCAATGGGCATGATGCTATTTGGGTTGTTATTGACAGACTTACGAAAAGTGCTCATTTCATCCCTATCAAATTTACCGACTCTGTTCCCAAGCTAGCAGAATTATATATAAGAGAGATTGTCAGACTACATGGAATACCTGCTTCTATTGTATCTGACCGTGATGCACGATTCACCTCTCGTTTTTGGCAATGTTTACAAGATGCAATGGGGACAAAGCTAACTCTTAGCACGGCATACCATCCTCAAACCGATGGCCAATCGGAAAGAACTATTCAAATTTTGGAAGATATGTTGAGACTTTGCGTGATGGACTTTAAAGGTAAGTGGATTCAATATTTACCGTTAGTTGAGTTTGCTTATAACAATAGTTTTCAGGCAACTATTGGAATGGCTCCATACGAAGCGCTCTATGGACGGAAATGCAGATCACCACTATATTGGGATGAAGTTGGGGAAAGACAGCTAGTAGGACCCGAGATAATCCAGGATACTAAAGACAAAATTACCCTAATTCGAAAGCGGATGCTGGCCGCGCAAAGTCGCCAAAAGAGTTATGCCGATACACGACGACGCAAGCTAGAATTCGAAGTTGGTGACCAAGTTTTCCTGAAGGTATCACCAATAAAAGGAGTCATGAGGTTTGGTAAAAAGGGAAAGCTAAGTCCGAGGTATGTTGGTCCCTTTTTAGTGACAGAGGTCGTAGGTCCGGTCGCCTATAGAGTTGAATTACCATCTAGCCTAGCCGGTGTACATGACATATTTCACGTTTCCACGCTACGAAAATACGTGCACGACCCGTTACACGTGATGGACTTTGAACCCTTACAAGTTCAAGCAGATTTGAAATATGAAGAGAAGCCAGTGCAGATCTTGGATCAGAAAGTGCAACAATTGAGGACAAAGACAATACCATTGGTAAAAGTGCTATGGCAGAACCATGAAGTAGAAGAAGCTTCTTGGGAGTTAGAAGAAGAGATAAGGAACAAATACCCGTACCTATTCCCATGAGCCACCTTGAAGTAGCTATGTTTAATACTTTCGTGATTTATGACGTAGAATTTTTAATTAAATAACTTTTACAGTAGTAATTGTGTTTAAAATAGTTTGCGAGTAGTAGCGGTGAATACATACTATAGTCGGTATGTCGAGCCCATAAATAGATCATAGTACTATATAAAAACCAAATACCCAAGTAAAGATAGTATGATTTAAAAAAACAATATTTCCTTACAAGATTGACTGCTTTTGATTCAAAGAAAACAATAGACTTTCAAACAGGACCTTTTCTGCACCATTCCCGGAGAGTTCGGTATGCTTATACCTGCGGGTATTTCATAATACTGCAGTTAGTTATTTATTTTGTAAATAAAAATTGCTAGATCGAATAGAATACCTGGCTAAGTTTCTGGGCGAAAAACCCTAAGATTTTGGACTTCAAGCAAGAGATCCTTGTGTTGTTCTCGAAGACGGTTGGTGTTCTGCTCCAAATCGGTATATCTCTTTCCCAGGTCATTCGCATACGAATCTACAAGTTTCTTGAGCTCTTTATTTTCTTGTTGAAGAACTCTGTTCCTTCGCTTAAAATCCATGAGCAATCGCTGCAAAACCAAAACTTGATTTTGTAATGATTGAATCTCACACCCTCGAACCTGCAGACATTGAGCCATATTTGAAACAGAAACAGCACCCTGAATACTAAAGGCCATAGAATCACTAATAGCTTCATCATCGGACCGATCTGCCAATAACTTTCTATCTCGTGGAATAAAGATGCCTCTAGCCACCGATACAGCAGCTGCATCATCTAGCATCACAGAGTCAGTAGTCATGAGATGACCTCTTGGAGATGGGAACGATGGGCGCCAGATCTCTGGTTGTACATCAGGCACAACATTCAGATCAATATTGTTCTGCGAAGCAGAAGAAGAAGCCATTTTGGGTAGACGAAGGAGGTGAAACCGTTACTCAAAGAACCTGAAGGAGAAAAGATAGAAATGAAGCTGTTCTTCGAAAGATCTGAAGGGAAAGGAAAGAGAATTTAATCAGTGGACAAGATGCGGTCTAATAGACGTCATTCTGAGCCTGGCCGCCACTACCACTAGCAGACAGCTCTCGAATTACGAGTCTCCTCTTTTTTCAACTTTCACTTTTTTTTACCTCCTCGAATTCCGAATTCACTCAATGACTTTTCCGGATTCATCACCGCACATTTCGCACCTAGCAGACATGGAAGAGCGTTTCGAGAGAGGTATGGATTTAATAGTGACCCACTGTAGGCACCACTTGCACCGTCCCCTCTCAAATCTCCTCTATAAATTCACTCATCTTCTCCCTTGCAAAGCACACCTTTCAGCTCTCAACCCTTCACACTTTGAAAGCCAAAAATTTTCTTCTGGTTTGAGCCTATCATCACTTCTTGAGAAGAAAGATGTAGTATCACCACCTCAAACCTAAATCAAGAAAAATGCAGCATCACAACCAGATTCAAAAACAACGAAGCAAGACTATCCTTGATCTTAACATCTAGAAGCAAGATTATCCTTGATCATACTTCTAAGATGAAGTATCTTTCTCTTCCATCTCATCATCGTGAACTTTTCTGGCATCTACTCTCAATCCGGTGATGGCGATCTGTGACAGAAGAGAGAGAGCACCACGATATGAGTACCGCACTCATATCCTTTCCTGATTGCTTGCCTCGCCTTCTTTGCTTTCTTCACCTTCCCCACCTTCCTCACCTTCCTCTCCTTCGAGGCTTCCATGTTCTCATTTGGCAAGCTTTCCACCAAGACTATCTGGAAGCATCTTCACAAAGGAAAATATACAAGAAATTGTTTTTCCCTATAATGAGATAAATAAATGCATCCTTTTCTGCATTCTACATAATAGTTTGATCTGTTATACTTCTTCTTATAACTAGCTTAAAATTCTATGTATGATAATTTATCATACGGTGCCGTATGCTTGTTTATTTTCATGTTTAATAATTAGATGCTTCACTTAACATCTGTATCACTAGACTTAAGATTTAGGAATCTAAATCTTCTCTTAAATGTAAACATTATGCGAAACATAGTTTACAAATTTCGGGGACAAAATTCCGATAAGGTGGGTAGGATGTAACGCCCGAGAAATTCAAACTCTCAAGAAGTCATTGATATTGTTGAGGAAACAAATATCCACATGTTTTTATAAGCAAACCTAAAAATCCTTAAAAACCTAAGAGTTACATTTAAGCTTTAAACTTTGATTGAACCGAAAACTGGTCAAACAAACTCGGATTTAGTTGATTCAAAAACCCTTGTTCTTACAAAAGAAAGATCTATCCTATGGTAAAATTTAGTGAAAAGTCCACCTGTTGACTTTTTGGGTTTATAGTTGACTATTTAGGTGCCAAGTGGCGCTTTTAGTTGAACTTTGACCTCTAAATTTAAGCTTGATAAATATATTTTTATGGTTTTTAATTATTCAATATTGTATATATTAAGTTTAAACTTGAATCCTGTGAAGTCAAAATTCAATTTGGTAACAGTTGACTTTTTGACCAAAACCGGTGCCTAATTGATACGACTGTCGAATTTTTAGCAGAAATAAATTAGAAGCTTAACACTAGCCGGCCCTAATATTCTCCAGATCTGTATTTTTGTATTAAATTCCACTAGTGGCCAAGCCATCATGAGTGTGAGAGTGAGAGTTGGCTTAAATTTCATTTCTTTAATGATAATGCAAATGCACTACCTTAGTGATAATGAAACCCACTTGCATTGGAGATAAGGCTAAGATGCACCAATTCTCATCCATTGGATCAAAATGTGTCTACTTGATCCTAACTATTCATTCTCCTATAAATAGAACCAAGGTGGAAGGATGCATTACCCATCAAGCTTCACACACATACACATCCTTAATCAAGAGAGAAAATTGTGAAATTTGTGTAGTTTTGTGTGGTTCGAATCTTGAAGTGTGCTAGGAAGTATTTTGGTAAGCTTCCAATAATTTGTTTCGTTGATTTTATGGTTTAAGTTTTGATTATGTTCATTATGTGCAAAGGAAATAATTAAGATTAAAAAGAAAAGGACCTAAAAGAACACATATACCTCTCCTTGATTTTATTTGATTATAGATATATATATGTATATTATTCTTGTTTTATTTTAACTTAGTGATGGTCTTGGATCATCATAGGTAACTTTTATTATTTTAATTGTAATATAACTTAGTGATGGTCTTGGATCATCATAGGTAATTTTTATTATTTTAATTGTAATATAACTTTGTGATGGTCTAGGATCATCATAGGTAATTTTTATTACTTGTGTATTTATTATATAACATTCTATATTAATTGTTAAGATTCATGTTTGAGCATTATGTCACTCGTTTCAGTGCTCGACCATGAATCAAAGAAATGAATTTAGTTGATTTAATAACTTTTGTAAAATAGTGAATATATTCTTGTTAGTACATATATTTACCTATTTATCTTAGCATTTGCATTAAGTAAGGAGGCTCAGCCAACTGCTTACCCTACCCCTTGCATCATAATATCATTATACATATACCCTATTAAGATTCATGTGCAAGCGTTATGTCACCAAGAGCTACGCTGTGTTTCGGTGCTTAAACATGAATCATTATAGTATTTACTTTTATGTTCTTATAATATATCTTAATCCTTCATAATCGTATTTGGTGGTATTGGTCATATAGCCTCGTCACCAAATCATGAACCAAGGATTTAAGATTGTTATAAGTAATCATCTCAAATAATGAAGTAATGGATAAAAAGATAAGTGTCTATAAACAATATTCTGTTTGATTGATAATTGATATATATACTTATAATATTGATTGATTTATATGCAGAAAAAGGAGCTAAGAAACTATACAAGGAGTGTAAGTATGGATGTACTTACTGAGGAATGATTCTATGTTTCATTAGGACTGTGTGTTGAGTGCTTATTGCATGTGGTTGTTTATGCATAGCATGTTGTGTCTAATAAAATATAACGGCTGATAAGATAGCCAGTACATCAGTTGACTTGGGGGGGTTAAAAAACCAAAGCTGATGTAGTAGCAAAGGGGAGGTAAAGCTCATCAGTGAACCCTAAAAAGTGCGAGTCCGAAGTCCTAATATATAAGCTAATGCTGGGACCGGTAGGATTCCAGTAAAAACAGGTAAGACTTTAAGTGGGAGGCAACGGACGTGAACGGGTTCTGATAACCTAGAACGAGAGGTCTGAAGAAAGATGATCATAAAATACAAACTAAATGGTTACTACGATGCATATTCATACAACTCTTGCATTTATACTATTTATGAACTGTTATTGATCTAATGGTAACTTAGATATGAAAATAGATGACTCACTTGTTTGTCTATGTAAATATGATGACGTCATATTTACATAGTTGCTGATGCAGATCTGGAGAACGAAGGCATGGACTCATATGCCAGTTTTAATGATTTTTGAAACCATTGCTGTAGCAATATGTGCTAGCTTAGAAATTGCTAGGCATTTGAGTCCTCAGCCTATAAATAGAGGCCCCTGTGCTTGAGGACTGCAAGAATTCAGTACTGAATTCTACTAGAGCTTAGAGAGTTAGGAGACCTGGTTAGGAGGCGTTCGTGTTAGGTTACACGTCAGAGTTCAAGGTACGACCACTGCATCAGAGGTATGTGAGTGCTACTACTTTGTAACTAGCTTTGTCTTCTGAATAGTGGATATCCTGGGTTTGGCTGCTCTGGAGTGGTTTTTCTCTTAATTGAGTTTCCACTTCGTCAACAAAATATTTGTCTCCTTTAATTCCGCATTTAATATTTTGTTGCACACTGTTCACACACACTGTTAAATTAGAAGTCCAATATTTTTCAATTGGTATCAGAGCAGGTACACTCTGTTTAGGATTTATTTCCTGAGTGTGATCCTCGTCTCTTGTTACTTCTATTTTTTGATTACACCTTTTATCATGGATTTCTCTTAATTGTCTGAAGAAAATTATGATATTGAGCTCTCTAAAGTTCTTGCAAAATTCGATAAAATTATTTTTCCAAAAGAGCTCAAAAAGGTGAAGCAAGAAAAAGAGTCATTGATTATACAATTGTTTGAATCACATGCTTTGATTGACTCTTTGAGATCTGAGAATACCATGCTATTTAACATTATTGATACACTTGAGAATAAATTAAAAGAATCTTATGATCTCTTGAAAAAATTCTCAAGTGATAATTTGAAGAGCATGCTTTGTATTCACTCAGATATTTCTAACAAGTCTGCTTTAATTGTTGATGATATGAGTACTTATACTTCACATACTTTTGATTTTGAATTAGATTCTGTTGATATTAAGCTTCTGATAGTAGATGCAGCTTGTTCTGAAAATTCTTGCTTGAAAAATTGTGTGAAGCCTAACTCTAAGGATTCAGGAGCATAAGGTAAGTTTGTTCCTATTTGTCATAATTGTGGAAAAATTGGTCATATTAGACCAAATTGTTATTTGTTAAAATCCTACAGACCTTGGAAGAAGCAGGAGGATTTCAAAAAGGCCGTTATTGAGAAAGCCTCTTCAGCTAAATATGCCCCGCCCCATAGGAGGCATATATCTCAAAGAGGTAAGGACTTTGTTGTTTGTGAAAATGCTAATCTTAAAGTTGCAGAGCTTTTCAAGAAGCATTTCAGCAAACGAAGTCAGCCTACCTACTATCATTGTGCTGTATCTGGACAAATTAGGCCACACTGCCCTCAGATCCGACATCAGCAGCCTCGGATCAAGAAAACAGAGCAAAAGACAGGTAAGTCTAGCTCTAAACCTTCCAAGCCTCATCATGCTTTTCGGCAACAACGACATTATCCTCAAAGGGATTCTCCCTCATGCCATCATTGTGGTAAGTTTGGCCACATCAAAGCCGAATGCTTCAAAGTGAAGCCTCACAAGCCCAAAAAGAATCAGACCAAGGAAGGGCTTGTCAACATGATGAAGAATGTCCTAGTCAGACTAATCAATTGGGACATGGCTCACACCCCTGCCTCACAGGTAGAGAAGGTATGGGTAAGGAAGGATGAGACCATTCACCCCTTAAGGGGGAGTGGACTCACCTAGTAGGTGAGGTCTCCCATGCCTAGTATTTTGGTTCCTAAATCCTAGTGCATGTCAGATATGTTTGCATTGCATTGTTTATCATTGTCATATCTTATTCATGCCTTGCATTCTGTTTGAGGAACTGTTTATTTTATCCCCATATTTTTCTCTTGTTACATTGAGAAACTTTTGCAGATATATTTTTGGGGATGACAGTTATAAGCACGTCGGGCGGCTGCTTTTCTGTCTTGGCATTTCTAAACCTCTCCATGAGGGCAGGTTTGGCTTTACCTTACATGCTAGGGAATAGATGTCATTTCCTTTTCCATAAGCATGCCTATGTTGTTTTTTTTTTCTGTCGCATTTTTCAACCAAAAAAAAAAAAAAAATGGGGGAAGAAGATGTGGAATTTTATTTTTTTCTTTTGATAGCTTTTCAGATATTGTATGTGTTTTTGCCTGATATCTCAGTTCATTGATTAAATATGCTTATATATGATTGAGAGTTTATGCATGATATCTGCTAAGTTTTCCTGTTGCATCTTAATGATAGATAGTTACTTTCCTCATGCAATGAAAATGTACACTATCTAAGACTCCCCTAAGGTACATATTTTCTTCTCTGACTTCTTGCTTCTGGAAATTCTAATGAGAGATGTTTTTGATGAGATGACCAAATTACCAAATGCTAGTTGAACCTAGAACCTAAAAACTCTGGCATTTTCTCTAGGTTGCAGCATCAAAAGAATCAAGCAGTAAATCATATGAATTCTATGCGCTCATTATTTATTCACTGCTTATGTGCTGAATTTGCAATATGCCTTGCCCTTCATGGTGTAAGTAAATTTTACCTTGTCCTTCATGGTACAAGTAAAACAATTGGGTGCTGCATCTTAGGGGGAGTGTATCAGATGAGGGTGGCTAGGCCCTAGTAATTTATAAGGTTTGACTTTTGACTAATCTTTCACTGATTTTCTCTCTTGTCTAGAAAATCTAGTTGCTTTTTATCATATCAATGAAAGTCATACCTTATGGGAAAAGTCTTCACACACACAAACACATTGCATGAGTTGAGTAATCTATTTAAAATTTCTATCTGCAGGAAAATTTGTGCTTATTGAATACTTAACTCTCATTTATATCTTTGCATATTTTTGCAATGCTATTTGACTGTTTTATCAAGTTGATTATACATGCATGTTCTGAAGCTAACTTTAAGGAAAAATATTGTTCTACAAATTTTTCTCCAGCTTCAGATTTTCAGTGTGAAGCGTCCAGACGGACCTATTCTTATGTCTGGACGAGTGCAGTCTTACCGTATGCTGTCCTACCAGTAGCCATTCGGATAGTTATGTGACTTGTCCTAACAGGATCTCTACAGGTTTAAGACTTGCATCCCTTTCTCTGCCATACACATATCTTTGCATTTTTATTGATTTATCATGGCATGTTGTGTGTTTTTCTCGTGGATTTCTCCCGAGATTTTGGCATTCTTTGCACATCTCTTCTCATCCCATGATCTTCATTGTGTCTTCCGTTATTCATTTAAGTTTTTATGCTTTTAGAATATTGGAATATTTGTTGGGATATTTTCTTGAGATATTGTGCATGAAAATCATATTCTGTCTATGTGTTTGGTTGATATTGATATATCTAGGTCATTTAGATTGCGATCTTTGCTTTTGTAATTCTTGGGCATCCAATTGACAACTGTCTTAAATACCACATTATTTTTGGAACTAACAGGATCTAATGGTATTTTTGGAGATATTTCTTATTGGTTTTGGTTCAGGAATATGACATCCAGCAGCTCCCAGCACAATGTTTGACAGATGGATCCTTTGGAAAATTGATTGTTGTTGAAGTCGGATGTTCAAATTCCAAAGGTCTCAGGATTAAGATGAGCTTTTTCCCCTAGCTCATGCAGAGCCTTCCGTAGCATTCCCTTGAATGTTTATCAGTTAGAGGTTCAGTGGTGAATCTCCTTAATTATCTTGCAGACCAGTTGCTTAGAGGATGTCAATCTGCGGATAACCAGTTTCAGGCTTTGTAAAATCAAGAGATTGAAGGTTTTAGCCCACGGTTCTCGGCTTTCTAAGCTAGAAGTCGAAGTAGTACAAATCCAGGTTTTTATACGGATTTCTCTCCGTTATTTGATTTTAGTGGATCAACAGGATTTGGTACTTGGAGGATTTTTGTTACTCTCTTTTGGGCCACTTGCAGACTCTTCTCTAGTTTCCTATTGATTAGGATTTTAGAACGTTTTTGTCTGTGGATATTATTACTCTGTCTACCCTTGTACTTCTGAGACATTGAGGGGGAGTAATTGTTGTGTGGTTTTTCTCATTACTCAGTTTTACCCTTCGTCCCTTTGTGACAAAAAGGGGGAGTATTTTTGATTTGGACCGGGATTGTATTTCTAACCGGTCAAGTGATTTTTGTCCCAGAATGACCAAAGGGGGAGTTTGTTGGTTTGTAATTGGCCGCATTCTGTTGGACAAAATCACTTCATTATAAAGATGCTTTTTATTAGGGATTCCGCTATTCAGA
Organism: Alnus glutinosa; assembly: GCF_958979055.1. NCBI lineage: Eukaryota > Viridiplantae > Streptophyta > Magnoliopsida > Fagales > Betulaceae > Alnus > Alnus glutinosa. Next base: position 15,106,206 of record NC_084891.1, on the reverse strand, counting down.
AGTGTTCCAGAAGATTCTGCTCTGTTTGCAAGTCAGAAAAATCCGGTTCCCTGCCATCCGTCCGGATGAGGTGTCATACCGTCTGGACGCCCAGCTGTCCAATGCATCAACCGTCCGAAAGATGTGTCATATCATCTGAACGCTTATCAGACTAAAGCATCATCCGTCCGGACGACGTGGATTCCCTTCCGGACCTTCCTCTGTGTCGAGAAGCTTTGAACTGCTCCAGCTTGCATCTGTTTGGACGTTTCAGCAGCCCGTTCGGATGACTCTTAGTGTTTGACCAAAGCTTCAGATTTTCTTTCCAAAATCAAATATGGGAAGATTGCTGCAGCTGTTCGGACGACGTAGATTCCCATCCGGACGCGCAACTTCTTAAGGCAAGTTCGCAATTCAAACTCAATCGTCCGGACCCCAACCTACCATGTTCTAGACGCGTGTATGACAGATATGGAAATTACGTGCAGCAGATCACCCGTTCGGATGGCCATCCTCCTGGTCCGGACTCGCGAAGCCTTTATAAGGAAATTACTTGCAGCGGACGTGTGACCATTCAGACGACAGTGCCTCACCGTCTGAACGCGGCTCTCAAACATGAAAGATTTTCAACGAAAATCTTGAAATTTTGGTCGCACAGTTGTCCGTCCGAGCGGCCCATGACCACCGTCCGGACGACACCCAGCTTTATCAAGCCAGACGCTCATTTGAGTCCTCAGCTTATAAATAGAGGCCCTTGTGCTTGACAACTGCAAGAATTTGGTACTGAATTCCACTAGAGCTTAGAGAGTTATTTTGTGAGGTTATTGAGCTGATTTGTTCTCTCTGAAGCCGTTGTTGTGTGTGCTGTTGCTGCGCTTAAACTGAAGTCTTGGCCCTAAGGTAAAGGATTCCATTGAAGACCCCTTCAGGTAGGAGACCTAGTTGGGAGGCGTTCGTGTTGGGACACGTCAGAGTTCAAGGTACGACCACTGCATTAGGGGTATGTGAGTGCTACTACTTTGTAACTAGCTTTGTCTTCTGAATAGTGGATATCCTGGGCTTATCTGCCCCGGAGTGGTTTTTCTCTTAATTGAGTTTCCACTTCGTCAACAAAATATTTGTCTCTAATTTCGCATTTAATATTTTGTTGCACACTGTTCACACACACTGTTAAATTAGAAGTCCAATATTTTTCAGGTGTTAACAAAAAAATAGAAGTCATAAAAAGATAAATGTTGGCAACATTCTGGTTGACGAAAACACTTTATGTAACGGTTGCTTTTTAACATGATTATCGGTTCTATTCAGAGTCTTCAAGTAATACGGACAGTGTCTCATTTCATGCCATGTGTATGGTCACAAGTTTCTAAGAAGATGTCCATGAAGATTCCATGCAATTTCCAAGTTAGAACAGCCGGTTCCTGTGCAACCGTCCGGACGGGCCTTTGAAGGCGTCTGGATGCCTCGTAGTGTCTAGAAGCTTCAGCGTTGAAGATGTTTGGATGTCAGAGCAACACCATCCGGACGCTAGGTCAAGCTTCTCTAATTTCTACACGGAGTTTGATTTTAGTCGACACTGTTTGGGAAGTCTCTGCAAGATGTCCGGACACTGTCTAGCATTTCCGAATATTCCAAACTTCCTTTTTTAGCGCGAAAAGGAGTTACATCGAAGACCGTCCGAACGCTCGGCCAAACCGTCCGGACGTGGACCTATTATGGAAAGAATGGCGCTATTCTGTGTAACACCTCGTATTTTAAGATATTGAATAAAATATCTTAAAATATGATTTAAGACCTAATAATAATAAATATGAATATTTATGAAAATAAATATTCATTTATTAAGAAGTGTTTATAGTTTTAGTTTAATAAAAGTTCAAACGAACCTTAAACTTTGGAATAACAAAAATAGGGTCAAACGAACTTCGTTTTAGTTGATTCAAAAGCTAGAACGTTCATCTCAAAGTTCTCTAGCTACCTTCCGAATTTCATAATTTTTGGACTTCGTTAAGGGTACAAAAACACCCACAAAAGAAATTACCCCTGTTTTGGACGAAAAATAGCATTAATAATTTATGGGCATACTTTTGAACTTGGCCCAGCCCATTTGCTGTTCTGTCCACAAACCCAATCCACATGTCAGCCCAGCACACATTATTAAACCTAGCCCAGCCCACAATTGACATACTTAGCCTAACTTAATCACAAAGAGACTTGTTAGAATCAAAACTTTCGTTAGATAGAGATAAGAGATATGAAGTTAATTCGTATCTTTGTAATCATTCACCCAACAGCTTCAAGGCCTCTGTCCATAGGATGAGTTTTTCATTGGATTAATCCACACCGGTCAATCTCTCTATAAAGGAAGGGATGAGCAATCGTTGTTCTTCACAAACCAGAAGCTTCCCTTGGGCTTGCTGAAATTCTCCTCTTCTTTCTCTCTTCTGCCATGTACCTTCTCTGTTGCTCTTCATTTAGACCAACCAGCAAAAGAGAATACCAGATCTGGAAAACTCTCTGTACCTCACGGCTTAACCCAAGAAAATAGAAGGAAAGTGCAGCAAACCTCTTCTCATCCCTCTTTGTTCGGCCATCTGCTGTCCAGCAGCCCTTCTTCCTCTTTAACCAGAAGAAAGCCCCAAGTTTTCCCCTTCTTCTTTACTGAATCTCCAGTGGGTAAGATCCCTCGTGTCCCTCTCTTTTTCTGTGTGTGTACAACCGGCTGTAGAATAAAAGAAGAAAGGAACAAGAGCAAAAGAAAACAAAAGAGTTAAGGAAGACTCTATAGAAAGGAATGAGTCAACACTAATAAAAGAAAAGATAAGACAAAGATGTGTGTGGGTGTAAATCAGGCTGTGTGTGTTTGACGATGAAGTGTATGGGTTTTTGTTTAAATATATATATGAGAGCTGCGAGAATATACTATATATATTTGATACGTTAGATATAAGTATATATATAGCCTGCGTGAATGATATATATATATATATATATATATTTGACAACTAGAATAAAGTAAAAGAATAAGAAATCTGGACATGGTACTTTTAATATCTCAAAATACCATTTTGAGATATTTGGTAAGTTTTTAATTAAGGCTTTAATTTATTTTATATAATTTTTAAATTATTAGCTTTGTTTTAATATTTTTGTGATTTTACAGTTTTTATTATTTTAAGTATCTAATGTTTTTAAGTTGTGTTTTAACAGGGTATTCTAAGTAGCATATTTAAGTAATAAATCATGTCGTTGTAATGCCCGAGTAAAAATAAATATTTTTGTAAAAGCGCCGTTACGCCGCCCAATTGTTTTAAAATATTTTTGGGCATTAATAATAATAATGCTGTTATTTTGCTCAAGTTTATAAAATGATAATATTGAAATTAATTATGTAGTTATTCTAATCCACCTGTTTTTAAAGTATAAAACCCGTTAATTATGTTAACGAAGTTATTAAGTTTATTTAGTATAAGCCATATATTGGCTTAAACATATTTTGGTATCTCACTGTTTCAGTTAAAATAACTGAAACAGTGTCTGCCTTAATATTATTTAACAAAATGTTCTATTATTTTGGGTTGCAAAAATTTATTATAAAAATTGTGACTTTGAACTATTATACCTATTTTTATAAAAAGTGTATTATGAGATCTGTTTGGATAAATAGATATTTAAAAGTCTTAATAAATGCCGTAATAAATTCTGCATAAAAAACTAGTAATAAAATGTAATTTGACCAATTTTATATGTCGTGGTAATATTCAAGCGAAAATAGGAGATAATATTTAAATAGGAAATTATATTAAGGATTAAATGTCAGAAATTAGAAGAGGATTAAAATGTAATTTTTAATGAATTATACTAATTCATTATTTGCTTGTATTATATATGTTTATATTGCAGTGATTATATCTGTGAACATTTTCTTGAAGCTGGAAGAATTACTGTGAGTATTTCTTACTCACTGGGGATGATACGTGTGGTGGTTTTTGATTATGTGTTGAAGTCTGCTTTATTCAATTGTATGCATATGGTTTGACATTTGATATGTTTAACATGTTATGGTTGGAATTATGTATATGATGTTGTTTGCATGATCATATTATAAGTTATGAATGGGTTAATAAAAAGACTGGAGGTTTAGGTACCAAGGCGTCAGTGAGTTGAGGAGACCAACGTGTTAGTATTTTTTCCTCATTCTGTGTTTCGACAAAATCACTTAAGTGTGAAGATGCTGTAAATAGGGATTCCACTATTCAGAGTTTGCAAGTCAGAAGAATTCAAGTTCCTTGTCAGCCATCCGGACGATCGAGCCATCCCATCCGGGCGCCCATCTGTCCACTATTCCATCCGTCCGGACGACGTGTCATCCTGTCCGGACGCTAGACAGACCAGCATCATCCGTCCGGACGAAGTGTTCATTCCATCCTCCATACTGTATCGAGAAGTTTCTGTGCCAGCTTACAACCGTCCGAACATTTCAGCAGCACGTCTGGACGCCTCCCAGTACTCGATCAGTTTCTGATTTCTTTCCAAGTTCCAAGAAAGGGAAGATCAATCAACCGTCTGGACGATGGGTATCCCGTCCGGACGCGCATCTCCTTAAGGCAAGAATCGCAATTCAGATATGACCGTCAGGACGTCTGACAGCTTTGGTCCGGACGCGCGTGCATCAAAGAAGGAAATTGCCGATTCGACTTCAACCGTCCGGACGACTGCCTATCATGGTCCGGACGAGCGCATTACAGATATGGAAATTGCGTGTTGAAGAATAGTCGTTCGGACACTCATCCCCCATGGTACGGATGCTGGAGAGCCTTATAAGGAAATTACTTGCAGCGAACGTTCGATCGTCCGGATGATGTGCCATTCCGTCCGGACGATACCCTTAAACAGGAAAGATTTCCCCGCGAAATTTTTGGAAAATCTTGTCGCACAGTTGTCTGTCCAGACGGCCCATGTCCAGCGTCCGGACGGTGCCCAGGTATATTTTGCCTGACGCTCATTTGAGTCCCCAGCCTATAAATAGAGGCCCCTGGGCACTGAGAACTGCAAGAATTCGGTGTGAATTCCATTAGAGCTCAGAGAAGTCATCAATCCCTCTGAAGCCGTTTTACAAGTGTATTGTGCTATAAATCGAAGTCTATCTTAGAGGTCGGCTCTAAGGTAAGGAGTTCCATTGAAGACCCCTTCAGATAGGAGAACCTTGTTGGGAAGCGTTCGTGTTGGGTTACACGTCAGAGATCAAGGTACGACCACTGCATCGGTACATGTGAGTGTTACTATCTTGTATCTAGCTATGTCTTCTGAATAGTGGAATTCCTGGGTTTGGCTGCCCCGGAGTGGTTTTTCTCTTAATTGAGTTTCCACTTCGTCAACAAAAATCTGTGTGTCATTTACTTTCCGCTGTGCTTTAATTTTTGTTGACACTTATGCACACACTTTATTTTTGAAGTCAATTTCAATTTTTCAATTGGTATCAGAGCAAACACACTCCGTTGTAAGGATTTATTTCCTAAGTGTGATCCTCATCTCTTTGTGACTTCTATTTTTTGATTACACCTTTTATCATGGATTTCTCTCAGTTATTTGAAGAAAATCATGATATTGAGCTCTCTAAAGTTTTTGCAAAATTTGATAAACGTATTTCTCAAAAAGAGCTCAAAAAGGTGAAGCAAGAAAAAGAGTCATTGATTGTTCAATTATCTGAATCAAATGCTTTAATTGACTCTTTGAGATCTGAGAATACTATGCTATTTAACATCATTGATACACTTGAGAATAAATTAAAAGAATCTGAGGATCTCTTGAAAAATTTCTCAAGTGATAATTTTAAAAGCATGATTTGTATTCATTCAGATATTTCTAACAAGCCTACTTCTATTGTTGAAGATATGAGTACTTCTACTTCACATGCTTTTGATTCTGAAATAGATTCTATTGATATTAAGCCTGTTATAGTAGATACAACTTGTTTAGAAAATTCTTGCTTAACTAATCATGTGATGCCAAAATCCAAAGATACAGGTACACAAGCTCATGGTAAGTTTGTCCCTACTTGTCATAATTGTGGGAAGATTGGTCATATTAGGCCAAATTGTTATTTGTTGAAATCCCACAGGCCTTGGATTAAGCAGGATGCTCTAAGGAAAAGTGAAGTTGAAGATTCTTCCTCAGTAAAATATGTCCCTCCGCATAGGAGACATATAAAAGGTAAGGGCAATGTCATTTGTAAGAATGCTAACCATAATTCTGTAAAGAATGTCAAGAAGCATTCAAACAAAAGAAGCTTGCCCACCTGTCATCACTGCGGCATCATCGGTCACATCCGATCCATATGTCCACATCTCTAGGCTTAGAAGTCGAAGGTTCAAAAGGAGCTTCCAGCAAGAGCTACATCAGGCATTCTACCTCCGACAGCACATCAGGCTCCACGGCATCATCAGCAGTTTGTTCCTGCCAATCAAAGTGGCAAATCAAAAAAGAACAAACCAAGGCGCTACAAGAGAAAGCCGCAGAAGCCCACTAGCAACCATGGCTATGAAGGGTTGCTGAGACTGATGCAAGATATGCTAAGGAGTGTGGCCAATATGGACATGACCCGCAAACCATCTCCACGGGTTAAGCAGATATGGGTCAAGAAGGATGAGACCATTCACCCCTTGAGGGGGAGTGGACTTACCTAGTAAATGTGAAGTCTCCCATGCCTAGGATTGTGGTTCCTAAATCCTAGTGCATGTCAAGTATGTTTACATTGCATTGTCTATCTTGTCATATCTTATTCATGCCTTGCATTCTGTTTGAGGAACTGTTTATTTTATCCCCATATTTTCTCTTGTTATCTTGAGAAGCTTTTGCAGGTATATTTTTGGGGATGACAGTTAAAAGCACGTCGGGCGGCTGCTTTTCTGTCTTGGTATTTCTAAACCTCTCTCCATGAGGATAGGTTTGGCTTTACCTTACATGCTGGGATTAGATGTCATTTCCTTTTCCATAAGCATGTCTTTGTTGTTTTTCTGTTTATTTGTTTTCAACAAAAAAAAAAAAAAAAAAAACTTTTGGGGAGAAGATGCGGAATTTTATTTTTCTCTTGGCTGTTTAGATATTGTATGTATCTCTAACTGATATCTCAATTTTGTGAGCATTAATTTGCTTTGCTTAGATATATTTGAGAGTATATGACTATTTTGGCCAAGTTATTTTTCCTGGTTGTGCAAAAGTAGGATAGCTCCTTTCCTCATGCGATAAAAAAGTGCACTATCCGAGACTCCCTAAAGGTACATCATTCCTTCTCTGACTATTTGCTTCTAGAAATTCTGAATAAAAGAAGAGGTTTGTGATAAGATGGTCAAATTGACCACAGGCTAGTTGAACCTAGGATCTATAAATTCTGGCATTTCCTCTAACTTGCAGCACCATAAGAATTGAGCAGTTATTCGTATGAATTTTGTGCTTTAAAATTGTCTATTCACTGCTTCTGTACTGAATTTGCAATATACCTTGCCCTCTATGAGCAAGTAAAAAATTTATCTTGTCTTTCATGGTACAAGTAAAACAATTCGGTGCTGTATCTCAGGGGGAGTGTATCAGATGAGGATGGCTAGGCCCTAGTAAAAGTAAGGTTTGACTTTTGACTAATTTGTCACGGATTCTCTCTCTTCTTTAGGAAATCCGGTTGCTCTTGTCATGATTTTTCAAACCTTGTCGGTTCAGTCTCCACACACACACGCATTGCTTGAGTTGAGTTGTCTATTTGACTTTTCTATGATTAGGAAAATTACTTGTGCTAATTGAAATCTCAACTCTCTTTTATATCTCTGTTTAGTTTTTGAGATGCTCTCTGATTGTGTTATCAGTTGATTATACATGCGTGTTCTGACACTGACTTAAGGAAATTTGATCTCTGTAAATTTTCCTCAATTTTCTGGTGTTTCAGTGTGGAGCGTCCGGACGGTCTACATTGACGTCCGGACGGCACTCTCTTGGAGTCCGGACGAGGATGGAGCCCACATGTCTGGACAGGACCTAATGGAGTACGGACGCGCGCTGTCATCATCGTTCGAATGGTCTCTTTATATCGTCTAGACGCACGCGACCAGTCTGCTCCTTTCCGAGGCAGCGAGCGTCCGGATGTCATCAATCCACCGTCCGGACGGGGACCCCACAGAGGCTATAAATTCCCCTGCTCGCCGCATTCTCACTATACCCCACTCAATCTCACTTTTGGCTGGTTGTGAGTTCCCTTTTCGTGAGTTTTTGGCTTTTTGCATTTTTCTCATATTCCAGGTATTGTGTTTCAGCCCTTATCTCTTCAGTTTTTTTTTAGAACTGTTAGAATGCTATTTATTTTTGGAATATGAGATGCATATATCTGCCATGTTGAAATTTCTTGGACTTAGTTGTGATATTATTTTGTTATTTTCACAAGTCCTTTTACTGCTGTTATTCTGCCAAATTTTTGTTATCCTAACAAGAATACTTTTGGATTTTTTTTTTTTTGGAAAATTCTTGTTGGATCTTTTGCAGAATCATGTCTGCCGGCAGTCCACCCCGCAGGGTCCGTCAGAGGCTTGTGGAAGATAAGGCTGCAATTCAGGCCAAAATTATGGACCGCTCCGTCATTGCTGAGCGGAATGTCCTTCGGGCTGATATCATGGTGCCACCACTGGACAACATACTTGACATCATCCAGGCATACAACTGGGGATATCTCCACAGCTGTGCTTGTGTGGTGTACACGAGATTGGTCAAGCTGTTCTACGCCAACCTGGAGGTGGTGCAGAATGATGATCATGGAGTGGTGCTTCAGTCCTCCGTTGCAGGCCATCTCATCACTGTTGATCCTCAGGTCATTAGTCACATCATCCGAGTCCCAGTGCTCAAGATTTCGGCCAGCCTATACAATGAGGTGGTGCTTCCTCCATCCCTGGATGATCTTAGGGAATTCTTCTGTGCCGTTCCCCAAGGTGAGGAGCGCTCTACTGCCATCCGGATTGGTGCCCTGTCATCCACCCACTGCATGTTGGCCAAGATCATTCAGCAGAACATCTGGCCTGTTGCCTGGCGCAGTGATCTGATCCTGAAACGGGCCCAGTTTGTCTATGCAATCCACCTCCGCTTGCCTTTCTGCCTGTGCAAGCACATTTTGGGGGTTATATTAGAGGCCCGTGATGAAAGCATTGCTGGTCTTCCCTTTGGCTGCCTCCTCACTCAGATTATTCTTCAGTCGGGCATTAATGTCAATGGCGAACCGAAGATGAAAATCCAGCAGCCCATCAGCAAGCAGAAATTGATGAAGATGAAATTGTCAATGGTGCCCCCGCCTGCTGCTATGCCAGTCGGCTTTCCACATATGGCTTCATCCTCACATACTGTTCCGCCATCTGAGCCGGAGGTCAATTATGCTTAGATTATGGAGGCTTTTGCTGCACTTCAGGGAGGGATGAGCAGCATGCAGGTGTCTATGTCCTCCATGCAGCAGTCTATGTGTTCCATGCAGCAGTCCATCTCATCCATGCAGCTAGTTGTGCACTCCATCGACAGGTGTGTGGAGCATAACCAGCTGGACCTTCAGGAATGCCTGAAGTATCATCATCTTAGCAGCAGTGATGATGAGGATAATGCAAACGGGATTTTACCCATGCCTAAGGATGTTTGATTCCCTCTTGTGTTTGTAGACTTTTTATTGTCTTTTATTATTTTGAGACAATTTTTTTTGCTTTGTTAAAACTTTTGGATATATATTACTCTGTTTCCTGGGTCCTTCTGAGACCGTCAGGGGGAGTAATTCTTATGACAGTTAGTTTTCATTACTCTGTTTTACCCTTTGTCCCTTTGTGACAAAAAGGGGGAGTAATTTTTATTTTTGGACCGGGAATGTATTTCCAAACCGGTCAAGTGATTTTTGTCCCAGAATAGCCAAAGGGGGAGTTTGTTAGTATTTTGGCCTCATTTTGTGTTTGGACAAAATCACTTAAGTGTAAAGATGCTGTAAATAGGGATTCCACTATTCAGAGTCTGCAAGTCAGAAGAATTTAAGTTCCCTGTCAGCCGTCCGGACGGTCGAGCCATCCCGTCCGGACGCCCATCTGTCCACTATTCCATCCGTCCGGACGACGTGTCATCCTGTCCGGACGCTAGACAGACTAGCATCATCCGTCCGGAAGAAGTGTTCATTTCGTCCGGACCCCATACTGTATCGAGAAGTTTCTATGCCAGCTTACAACCGTCCGAACGTTTCAGCAGCACGTCCGGACGCCTCCCAGTACTCGATCAGTTTCTGATTTCTTTCCAAGTTCCAAGAAAGGGAAGATCAATCAACCGTCCGGACGATGTGGTATCCCGTCCAGATGCACATCTCCTCAAGGCAAGAATCGCAATTCAGATATGACTGTCCGGACGTCTGACAGCTATGTTCTGGATGCGCGTGCATAAAAGAAGGAAATTGCCGATTCGACTTCAACCGTCCGGACGACTGCCTATCATGGTTCGGACGCGCGCATTACAGATATGAAAATTGCGTGTTGAAGAATAGCCGTCCGGACCCTCATCCCCCATGGTCCGGACTCTAGAGAGCCTTACAAGGAAATTACTTACAGCGGACGTGCGACCGTCTGGACGATGTGCCATCCCGTCCGGACGATACCCTTAAACAGGAAAGATTTTCCCGCGAAATTTTTGAAAAATCTTGTCGCACAGTTGTCCGTCTGGACGGCCCATGTCCAGCGTCCGGACAATGCCAGGTATATTTTTCCTGACGCTCATTTGAGCCCCCAGCCTATAAATAGAGGCCCCTGGGCATTGAGAACTGCAAGAATTCGATGTGAATTCCATTAGAGCTCAGAGAAGTCATCAATCCCTCTGAATCCGTTTTACAAGTGTGTTGTGCTATAAATCGAAGTCTATCTTAGAGGTCGGCTCTTAGGTAAGGAGTTCCATTGAAGACCCCTTCAGGTAGGAGAACCTGGTTGGGAAGCGTTCGTGTTGGGTTACACGTCAGAGATCAATGTACGACCACTGCATCGGTACATGTGAGTGTTACTGTCTTGTATCTAGCTATGTCTTCTGAATAGTGGAATTCCTGGGTTTGGCTGCCCCGGGGTGGTTTTTCTCTTAACTGAGTTTCCACTTCATCAACAAAAATCTGTGTGTCATTTACTTTCCGCTGTGCTTTAATTTTTGTTGACACTTATGTACACACTTTATTTTTGAAGTCAATTTCAATTTTTCACAACGGATGAACTGAGGTTTACATACCAAGGCGTCAAGCAATTGACTAGACCAACGGGTAAACCAAAAGTTTAGGTACCAAGGCATCAATACACTGATAGGACCAACGGATAAACCAAAGGTTCAAGGATTAATAACAAAGCTGGTGAGCATAGGCCACCAATGGGAGCATAGGCCCCCTGAGAGATTTAATGAAGCATAGGCTTCCATTAATAAGCATTGAGCATAGGCTCATAATGAAAGAAGCATAGACTTTAATCTAACGGAGCATAGGCTCATAATAAGTAAAGCATAGGCTTCAAATGGATGGAACATAGGTTCTTATTAAGGTAAATGCAAGAAGTATATAAGGTTGTGCATGTATTTATATAACTGTCATCATTTAATTGCTTAGTGTACTTTTAAATAATGCAGTATTTCACTGTGGTCAAGGACTATTGACTCACTTGACCACATCATAAGATTGTGGTGATAACTACAATCTCATGCGAGTTTTTGCAGGGTAAATCGAAGGTCAAGACTATTGGAATAATTATTTTAATATGTAATATTTGTTATGTTGGAGAAGACAGTATTTATGTATTTATTAAGTGCCGCTTGTGGCACATATGTTATTATTTTGGATGTAATTATTATATCATAACAAAAGATTATTATTTTTATATATTGAGGTTATTTATTCAGCTCTGATGTGTCATTGTTAAAGAAAAATTATATTCCGCTGCTAATTTATAACTCTGATGAGTTAGTAATGTCATGTGGAAATTGAAAAATTTTCACTTACGCTTTTTGTAAAAGTGGGGCGTTACATTCTGGAAGGCGGTCGCAGAAGATTGTCCAAATGAGGCTATCTTCCGTTCGAACGCTCGATAGCCAGAGTTTGAAGTTAAGCAGATTTAGGTTTTCTATAGGCTTATACATAGATGACTCTAGGCTTGTAAATTGTATGAATTCTGTAACGAATTCCATAGTGCTTAGAGAGGGTGTTTAGGGAGAATCGAAGATCCGCTAGCTCTCTAGCCGTTGCCGTTGTGTGCTCAACAGTTCGTGTGAAGTCTTAGGGTTCGACCCTAAGGTAAAGGAATCCATCAAAGACCTCTTCAAGTAGGAGATTTGGTTGGGAAGCGTTCACGATGAGCTTCGTATTATAGTTAAAGGTACGACTACTGCAATGGGTTTTGTGAGCACGAGTGCTTTGTAACTTGCTTCGTCTTTGGATAGTGGATTTTCTGGGTTTGGCTATCCCGAAGTGGTTTTTTTTCTCTTCACAGAGTTTCCACTTCGTCAACAAATATCTTGTCTTCTTTAAATTCCGCATTTAAGATATTTTGTTGAACACAAACACACACTTAGTTATTTAGAAGTCAATATTTATTTTCAATAAGGATCACACTCAGGAATTAAATCCTTTAAACGGAGTGTACCCGCTTTGATACCAATTGAAAATAAAATATGACTTCTTATTAACCATGTGTGTGTGAACAGTGTGCAACAAAATATTAAATGCGAAATTTAATGGAGACAAATATTTTGTTGACGAAGTGGAAACTCAATTAAGAGAAAACCCACTCTGGGGCAGCCAAACCCAGGATTTCCTCTATTAAGAAGACAAAGCTAGTTACAAAGCAATAACAATCATGTACCACTAATGCAGTGGTCGTACCTTGAACTCTGACGTGTACCTATACAAGAAATCCTCCCAACCAGGTCTCCTACCTGAAGGGGTCTTTAATGAAATCCTTTACCTTAGGGCTCCTCCCTAAGATAGACTTTACAGCTGATCAAATCACACACTAGCAACAGCTAGAGAGCTAGCAGATCTTCAAATCTCCCTAAACACCCTCTCTAAGCTAAAGAGAATTCAATACCGAATTCTATAAATAATACATGCGTAGAGGCCTCTATTTATAGGCTATAGGAGACCTAAATCGAGTCTGACACGATTTTCTTTGGGCGGCGTCCAGACACAAGCTGAGGCCTTCCAGATGGTTAGTTGTGCAACTGTCTTTCCAAAAAGCGCTGATTTTCTTTCCTGAATAAGGTTGCATTTGGACAGTGTTGCCCTAGCGTCCGGACGTTTGCACTTCAGCTGCACGCAATTTCCATAATAAGGACTGGCATTTAGACAGTGTTGCCTTGGTGTCCGGATAGTTACAATTCTTCTCCACGTCTTACCTTATCAAGGATAGCGTCCTGACGGTGTAGACTTGACTTCTGGACGGTTGCAAATGTCTTCCCATATCTGTGTTTGTGAAGGAAATCTTTTTACTTGTCGAACACTGACTGGCATCCGGACGGTATTGCCATGTCCTCCGGACGGATGCACTTGAACGCTAGATTCTTCTCGAACTCTGAAGAACGTTTGGACGTGGTGTTGTAACGTCCAAACGGATGCAAGCGTGAACAGTATGAAGTTTCTAGACACTGATGGGAGTTCGGACGGTATTGCCACGTCGCCCGGATGGATGTTGCTGACTGATGAGCGTCCGGACGCTTTACTGGGCCGTCCGAACGGAAACAAAGGATCCGACTTTTCTGAGTTGGAATCTACACAGAATCTTCGTGGAATTTATGAAATAGCCTTCTTGAAACTTGTGACACTGCAACTTGTCATAATAAGGCTCTTTCCATATTAGAGAAATAAACTCTGAATATCTGAAGACTTTGAAATATACGGCATCCCTGTGAAAACACCAACATTACATGATAGTGATTTTGTCAACATAATGCAGCCAATCAAAAACTAACAAAAGTGAGCAAAAAAGCTAGAACAAGCAAGCTCAATTCCACCTTTAAAACTTGGCTTTTGACATAAGTACCACAAAATTTGACTCTTTCCACCTATGATGTCCAAACTAGCATCTACATAAAACACCACACTGCAGGACAGAGATAAAAGAGAACTATAAGATCCCCTAATGAAACACAATAATTCATACAATATCTAAACTGCAAATCTAACACTTTTTCTATCAAGCTTAATGCATCACTATCAAGAATTTCCAATCATAAGTTAATTGTATATGATGATGAGACAGAATTTAGTATAGGGTCTAACCTTCGGCAACAACATCCTTCTATTAATCATGTATGGAGTAAGTTAAGGATCCTACAAACAAAGAGAGCTTCAATGAACAAGGATCCTAACCTTCCTAAAAAAGTATTCAACCAACTAAAATAAATACAGAGGGAACAGGATTACAATTTTTAATTTTTTTATAAATCCAAAACCATAATAAAGTTTATCTGTTCAGAAACATGGTCATAAACTATTGTATGTCTATCCAAATCAAGGGTAAATAACAGCCTCTATGACACTGTTTCAGAGTTTTTAATTTATACTAGTCCAAATGTCATGTGTGTATGTAATAAATTAACAAAATAACCTTTAGAAGAATTATCAAGCCTCTGGGAAGAGAAACAACAGGAGCATTATATAGTTGAAACAAGAGGGGAGAGTGCTACCATTCTGCCCATTAGTGGGTGAGACTTTGAGATCATTTTTTCTATACATATTCAAGCATGAGGATAATGTTGAGTGGCATTGAGATTACTTTTTCGATACTATCATTGCAGTTCATTTTACTTGCACAATCACAAGGAAATGCCTTATAAGCCGTAAATTCAAAAATTTTCTTGACTATGACAAAAACTTCCTATATTGTGACAAACACAAAAGTTTCCTTATAAAATCAAGAACCAAAGATTCCAAAAGAACAAAATCTAAAATGAAGTCTCCATATAAACAATAACCAAATCAAGATTAACGTGTATTCAAATCAAACACAGCAAAATCCAGATAAATCCCATGATAAAATCTAGTAACATCATATTTGTTAGTATTTGATATTGGCAACATTCTGGTTGACAAAAACACTTTATGTAACGGTTGCTTTTTAACAGGATTATCGGTTCTATTCAAAGTCTTCAAGTAATATGGACAGTGTCTCATTTCATGCCATGTGTATGGTTACAAGTTTCTAAGAAGATGTCCATGAAGATTCCAAGCAATTTCCAAGTCAGAACAGTCGGTTCCTGTGCAACCGTTCGGACGGGCCATTAAAGGCGTCTGGATGCTCCTCAGTGTCCAGCAGATAATGATGAAGATGTCCGGACGTCAGAGCAACATCGTTCGAACGCCAGGTCAATCAGTATTCAACAAGGAGTTGGATTTAAGAAGTCGACACTGTTTGGGAAGTCTTTGCAAGCTGTACGGACGATGTGGCAACACTTCTGGACGATGTCCAGTATTTCAAAATATTCCAGACTCCATTCGAACGCGGAAAGGATTTTAGCGAAGACCATCCAGACGCTCGGTCAAGCCGTCCGGACGTGAACCCGATTAAGATAGAATTACAATGTTTCTAAAAGGATATCGCAGAAAACCATTCGGACGTGGCTAACTTCCATCCGGATGCTCGCCAGCCAGAGTCTGAATCTCAGCAGTTTTTGAGGTCTTTTTAAGCCTATAAATAGGGGGCTCTAGGCTAGTGTTTTGTACAGAATTCGACAGTGAATTCCATAGTGTTTTGAGAGGGTGTTTACAGAGAATCAAATATCCGCTAGCTCCCAAGCCGTTGCCGGTGTGTGCTCAGTTGTTCGGGTGAAGTCTATCTTAGGGGTTGGCCCTAAGGTAAAGGAATCCATCAAAAACCCCTTTAGGTGGAAAATCTGGTTAGGAAACGTTCATGTTGGGTTACACGTCAGAGTTAAAGGTATGACTACTGCATAAGGGTATGTAAGTACGAGTGTCTTATAACTAGCTTTGTTTTTGGATAGTGGATTTCTTGGGTTTGGTTGCCCCGGAGTGGTTTTTCTCTTCATAGAGTTTTCACTTCGTAACAAATATCTTGTCTTATTTAAATTCCACATTTAAGATATTTGTTTGCACACAAACACACACATACGTGGTTAAATTAGAAGTCAATAATTATTTTCAATTGGTATCAGAGCAAGTTACACTTGTGTTTTAGATTTATTTCTTGAGTGTAAACCATGACTTCTTTTACCAAAAATCTTCCTAAGTTCTCTGAAGATGATTTTTATGATTTCTCTAAAGATACCCTTTTGATAGGTAAACTCTTTAAGAAGTCCAATAGAGAACTCAAGATGATTAAGCAAGAAAAAGAGTCTTTGTTTTTACAATTATTTAAATCACATGTTTTGATTGTCTCTTTGAAATATGAGAATACCATGCCTTTTGATACTGTTGATGGATTAGAGAATAAATTAAAAGAATCAGAGGATCACTTGAAAAGAATTCTCTAGTAATAATTTGAAAAGCATGCTTTGTATTCTTACAGATATTTCTAACAAGCCTGATTTAAATGTTAATGATTTAAGTACTTCTACTTCACATGCTTCTGATTTTGAATTAGATTTTGTTGATATTAAGCCTCTGATAGAAGATACAACTTGTTTAGGTAATTCTTGCTTAACTAATCATGTGATGCCTAACTCCAAGGAATCGGGAATACAAGGTAAGTTTATTCCTAAGTGTCATAATTGTGGGAAGATTGGTCATATTAGGCCAAATTTTTGTTTGTTGAAATCCCACAGGCCTTGGATTAAGCAGGATGCTATGAGGAAAAGTGAAGTTGAAGATTCTTCCTCATCAAAATATGTCCCTCATCGTAGGAGACATAAAAGGCAAGGGCAATATTGTTTGTAAGAATGCTAACTATATTTCTTCAGAGAAAGTCAAGCAGCATTCCAACAAAAGAAGCCTGCCCACCTGTCATCACTACGGCATCACCGATCACATCTGACCCAAATGTCCACAGCTCCAAGCTCAGAAGAAGAAGGCACAGAGGAAGTTGCCTACTAAGACCACATCAGGTACTCTACCTTTGGCGGGACATCAGGTTCCATGGCATCAGTGGCAACAACAACGGTCTATTCTGAAGAACACATCAAGGCACTACAAGAAAAAGCCGCAAAAGCCCGATAGCAACCATGCCTATGAAAGGTTGCTGAGCTTGTTACAAGGGATGTTGAGAAGAATGGACAGTATGAGCAATACCCGATCACATCTACCACGGGTACACCAGGGTTGGGTCAGAAAGGATGAGACCATTCACCCCTTGAGGTGGAGTGGACTCTCCTAGTATAGTGGACTCTCCTAGTATAGGTGCAGTCTCACCACGCCTATGATTTTGGTTCCTAAATCCTAGTGCATACCAGGTATGTTTGCATTGCATTGATTGTCATATCTTATATATCCTATTTTTGCCTTGCATTCTGTTTGAGGAACCACCTATTCTATCCCTAGGTTTTCTCTTGGTTGCTTTGAGAATTTTCTACAGGTACATTCTAGGGATGACAGAGAAAGCATGTCTGTCTTGATATAGTCAAACCTCTCTCCTTGAGGTCAGGTTTGCTCTTATCTTACAAGCTTGGACTAAACTGTCTTATTCTCTGTGTAAGCATGTTTTTGTTGTTTTTCTATTTTATTGTTTTCAAAAATAAAAAAAAAATAGAATAGAATTGGGGGAGAAGATGCAGAATTTTTTTTTTATTTTTTTATTTTTTATTTTTTATTTTTTTTAGAGTTACTTTTCAGATATTGTATGTGTTTTTGCCTGATATCTCAGTTCACTGTGCATTAATTGAGTATTCTTATATATGATTGGGAGTTTATGTCTGATGTCTGTGAAGTTTTCCTATGCATCTTAATTCTAGATAATTGTTTTTCTCATGCGATGAAAAATTGTGTACTATCCAAAGCTCCCCTAAGGTATTTTTTTTTTCTCTCTGACTTTTAGCTTCTGAAAATTCTAATGAGAGAGATTTTTTTGCTAAGATGGTCAAATTGACTAACTTGCTAGTTGACCCTAGAGCCCATAAATTATGACATTCTTTCTAGGTTGCAGCACCAAGTGATAAAAAACATTAAAAACTGGAAAAAAATACGGATAAATAAAAAGATCCACTGCTTTTGTGCTATAAATTTGTTCTTGAACTTGTCCCTATAGAATCAGTCAGTGACCAAATTATTGCGAAAATAGACGGTCACTAAAGGACGAAGTAAAAGAAAAGTGTTGCAGCTTAGGGGGAGTATATCAGATGAGGGTGGCTAGGCCCTAGTAAAATAAGGTTTGACTTTTGATTGATCTAACATTGATTTTCTCCCTTATTTAGAAAATCCGGTTGCTTTAAGTCATATCAGTGAACTTCATAGCTTATTGAGAAAGCTTTCACACACACACGCATTGCATGAGTTAAGTTTACTATTGAAAATTTTCTATCTGCAGGGAAATTTTTGTGCTTATTGACTCTTAACTCTCAATTATATCTTGGTGTATTTTTGAAATGCTATTTGACTGTTTTATCAGTTATTTATACATGTGTGTTCTGAAGCTAACGTTAGGAATTTTTTTTCTACATATTTCCCTCTGTTTTTCATCTTCTAGTGTGAAGCGTCCGGACGGACATGTTCTTGCTTCCGGACTCTCTCGGCTCTATCGATCTCTTATCTGATAGCATGCCATCAAGATGAATATGTACCACATTCGAACGCGAGCTTTTTGCTTTCTTTACCAAACACACACACTACTTTTTGCATGTTCTATCATGTTTTGTTGTGTGTGTTTTCTCTCGGACTGATCCCGAGATTTTGGTATTCTCTGCACATATTTTCTCATTCCTAGGTATTTCCTTTGACTTTCCTTATTCTCTTAAGCTTTGGTTCTTTTTAGAATACTGAAATCTTTAATTGATTATGATTTGAGAGATTGTGCATGAATATCTTTTTTTGTCTTTATGCTAGATGGATTTTACTAATCTGTGCCTTTTGGATTGCTAGATCTACTTTTTTATTTCTTTATGCATCCAATTGATAGCTATCATAATACCGCATTCTGTTTGAAACTAACAGGATCTAATATTTATTTTCATTTGGTTTCATTGTGGTGTTATTTTTGGATAGATTTCTGTTTAAATATTTTCAGGAATATATTGTCCAGTGGCTTCCAGCATAGTGTCAGCATAGGGCTTTTTGGAAAACAGACCAGTGTTGAAATCATATGTTCCAGAGATCTCAAATTTTAGATGAGCTCATTCCCCCTGCTCATATAGAGTCTTTCGTAACCTTTTACTCTAGATCTGCACCAGCTAAAGATTCAGTGGTGAATCTTCTTTATCATCTTGCAGACCACTTGTCTAGAGGATTTCTTTTTGCGGATGATCAGTTTCAAGCTAGAAGACTCAAGTGACTGAAAATTCTCAGTCTATGGTTTCTCGGCTTCAGGAGCAAGAAGCCGAAGTGGCTTAAATTCAAGAAATATGATATCTTGAGGTTTTGGTTTTCTCTTAATGATTTGAGCTTTTGATGAGACACTTTAGTATTATTCTTGTTGTTTTGAATTTTAGTAATTATGGTTTTCTGTAACGCCCCAGATTTTAAGTAATTAAAATAAATGTCTTAAATTAGAATTTAAGACTAAATAAAATAGACAAGTCTAGAATTGATGTTTGACTCCCAAGATTCGACGTTCGAACGGCTTAATATTATTGGAAACAATATTCACATCGATCAGTTAATAAAATACGTGGCTTTAAACATAGTATTTCAATCCCTAATAAATAATGAGAAATACATGAATATTTATGAAAATAAATATTCCTTGGTCTTATTATTTATAAACCGTAATTTTATAAATAAATGATAATGTTATTAGACTCTAATAATATTACAGGATTAATAAATAGACAGACCGAATTAATCAGTGGATTAATTGATACGATAATATTGTTGAATAATATTAATGTGTAATATTCACTGTGTGTAATATATTATTGTGTAATATATATATATATATATATATATATATATATATATATATATATATATATATATATTTGATATATGTATTTATGGTGTTAAAATATTATTGAGGTAATAATATTATCAATGAAACGAACTAGACTCAAAACGAATATAGATTATAATTTTAATGAATTATACATAATGGTAAAGACCAATGTAAAAATATCAATCGATAAAATATCTAGAGATATTTTTATAAGAGATATTTTTATGAGAGATATTATTATAAAAGAGATTTTTATAAAGCTTAATGATTAAGGAAAAAATAATATCCTAATTATTTTATAAAAATCAAACCTCCTGCCTCTGAAAATCTCACGCATCACTCTTCCTCTTCTTTATTATTTTCTTCTCCTTTCCTCTTTATTTCTTCTTCCTTCTTTCTTCTTCTTTCTTTCTTCTTGCACGAACACAGTGAGACACAGAGAGAGAAAGTCGGAGAGATTGAGAGAGGAGAGAAACAGGGAGAGAGATGCCGAGAGTCAGAGAGCAGAGAGTGAGATCGAGAGAGCGATGAGATCGGGAGAAAGATGCCGAGAGATTGATGGAGGCCGATCCTCCATGAATCGTCGCCGGCAACGTGATTTTCGGTGAGCCCACAACCCGAAGAGACTCGGAGACCCGAGTAACCGCCAGACCCGGGACTGAAACCCGTGTGTGTGTACCATGGAGATTTCAAGTATCTTGTAGTATTTTTCCCCTTGTTGGCCGTGTGGACAGAATTGGATTTTGAGTTGATTAGGAGATTGAAGTATTGTGTATTGCTAAAATCTTAAATTAGTATTGATTTAGTTAAAATAATCAATTGAATTGGAAACTAATGGGTTTTAAATGGTGAGGGATTAGAGGAATTATTATACTCTATCAATGTATTGGATTATGTTTAATTGTTAGTAATTAATATGTGATATTTTACTCGGGTGCTTGTGATTCCTAGAGTTGAGTATTGACTATAGTTTTAGGTTTGACTATGAGCTTAGTTATTGTGGCTGATTATTGATGGTAGTTCAATTGTCAAAAGTTTACTGTGTGGTAATTTAGCCGAATGTCTGTATTATGGAAATTATCATATGTATCTCTATTATGACCCATGTTGCCTATATGTGGTTTTGACAAATTATGTATGGTTGTTAAGAATTTGATATAGATGTTTTAAAAGGAATTCTTTTAAAATGAAATATGATGTAAATGAGTTTCATAATCTAAGAAAAATATATGGGCATTGTTGTTGAGTTATATGGTTTGATATGAAATTAATTATGGAAATTGAGTATGTTATTTTGCTGTGATTTCTAATATATGTTGAGTTCTCCTTACTTATAATTATGTTCAAACATCTTTTCTGTTTGGCTGTGTATTATGGTTGAAAGCTTTTGAAGTTAACAATGTGACATTAATATCTTGCTAGAAATATGCATAGGTTTCTTGTTGGCTGATTTATCTATGCTATAGAAAATGATGTTAAGAATTTTAGATTGTACTCAAGTGCTACTTGAGACCTAGATTAGATCATATTCTAGGGTATTAATTATGCTAATTGGGTTGATTGTTTAATAATGATTTTGTGATATTAGTTGAAGCATGTTTAAACATGTAAAACCCCTTAAACTCATAATAGACATGAATGATTTTATGGTAAACATTGTAGCGCCCCAAATTTTAAGTAATTAAATAAATGTCTTAAATGAGAATTTAAGACTGAATAAAATAGACTGACTGAATAAAATAGACTAATTGGCATAATAATATTGATAAATAATATTAAGGTGTAATATTCACTGCGTGTAATATTACTGTGCAATATATATTTGGTTTATAATTTATGATGTTAAAATGTTATTGAGATAATAATATTACCGATGGAACGAATTAGACACAAAATGAACTTAGATTGTAATTTTGATGAATTATACATATTGGTAAAGATCAATTTAAAAATATCAGCAGATAAAATATCTAGAGAGATATTTTTGTAAGAGATATTTTTATAAGAAATATTTTAATAAGGGATATTTTAAGAAAACTTAACTGTTAAGTTATGTGTAAAATATCTGATATTTTACTAAGACAATGATTACTGAAAAATAATATCTCTCTTTTATTATAACCGGACCACACTTCTTCTTTTCTCTTCTTTTTCTTCTATTCTTCTTTCTTCCTTCTTTGTTTCCTCTCTGTTCTTTTGCCCGAAAACAGAGACACCGAGAGGGAGAGAGAGTGAGACTGAGATGAGAACCGAGAGAGAGAGAGAGAGTGGCGGGGAAGAGAGGACCCGGTGGATTCGTGAGAGAGAGAGAGACCAAACAGAGGCAGAGAGGGAGAGTCAGAGATCGGGAGAGAGGGAAACAGAGATGGAAATCAGACCCGGAAACCAGGGGACACCGGCGACTCGATTTCCGGCCGATGCTACAGGTGGGTCGACTCCGGTGGTGCCTAGGACGCGGAAACCCGACGGATCCGGGAGAACCCGTGCGACCCAATCCTCCCGGAGGTCAGATCCTCCATGTCCGGCGGCCAGACGCCGATTTCCGGCGAGCTAAGGCGACTTTCCGGCTGATCCATGAAGACCTGAAGCCTTTGACCCAAAACCCGACCCGGTGACCCGTCAGACCTAAGAGGAAGACCCGGTTCTTCCTGTGTGTTTTCCGGCGGCTTTTCCAGCGGTTCCAGTGGCGATTCCGGCGAGCTAGAAGCTGGATTTCCGGTGGTCATCACCAATTAGAGCAGAGGTCTAATTCTTGGTGGATTTCCGGTGATTTCAGTAGGTTCTTCCCGGTGGATTCTCTGTGAGAATCCTTAATGTGAGTTATTCTATAAATTAGGTTAATTTATTGATTAAATTTGATAATTCATGGTTGACTAATTATTTCTTATTTGTCATTGGATCAGCTGAGCCGTGATTATATGTGTGATATATTTTCTGTGGGTGAATATGAGCTAAGTGTTGTTTTAGCTTGGGTATTTTGATTTATGATTTTCTGTTTTGGGGTGTTGATGGCCGAATGGTTTAGAGTTGTTCTCTATGGTTGTGTTTCGGCTATGCAAGGTATCTAGGGTTTGATGATTTTGGGGGTTTCCTATGGATTGATTAAGGGATTTTATTGTTTGATGATGGGGTGTTATTTTTGAGATGCTTTATTTGGAGTAGCCGATTGGGTAAATAATTGAGCGGATGATTTTTGAGTGGGTAGTGTTTGGCCGGTTGTTGGACTGTGTAGCCATGGGGATGTGTCGAAGATTGAACCATGATTGTGGGTTTGGTATTTTCTGTGTAGGTTGTTCCTTGAATTAGTATAGGCTGTGCTTGCAATGTATCGGTTTTTGGTGAATTATATATGGGGAGATTTCGGTTATGTCCCTTGTGTTAGCCATGTACTTGCGGGTTTAGATTTGGTGTTATTTGGTAAGGACGGTATGGTGTTTTGATATGGGTTACGATGATGCCTAGACATTGTAGGCTGATTTAGGATCGTTATTGGTTTTGGTTCATATCATTAAAGTGCTTTTAGAGTTAATGACCGAAAATATTACAAGGGGGTGCTTTTATGGCTATTAGTCTTGAGAATTGGTGATTAAGCTAGTGTTGGAATATGTTCCTATTTCAAGTATGATACCTCTAGAGTTTAAGTTGATTTGTTTAAACTAGTACATATTATTTAACTTGAGAATCTAGAAATATGATTTACTATATTGAGTGATGTTTTGGATATATGAGTTCTGGGAATTATGCAGAAAAAGGGAGTTAATAAAGATTATATTAATTATGTAGTCTCAATAACTAAATTAAGAACATGTTAAATATATTAGTTTACTTTGGTATGAAATTGATTATGGAAATTCAGTGTGCTGTTTTACTGTGATTTCTCAAATATATATTGGTTGAAATAATTGTTAGAGTTAATATGTTTTAGAATAGATGTTTTGTTAATTGGTTTGGTGATTGGGTTGATGTTCCCTAGAAATGATTAGGTCTTGTTTATGGAAATATGGATTATGGTATTAATGTTTGAAAATTAACATATTGAATTATAGTCATGATGATTGCTTTTATTTATGTATGTGACTTTGGAGTTCATGTTTAGGCATGAGTTCCTAGAAGTAATGATATTGACCTTGTATGCACATTTATATGTATTTGTTGCAGATGATGAACTGAGACTACATAAAAGGGCTGTAAGTATAAATTACTTACTGAGGGTAGTACTGGATTTCAATAATGTTGTGTTTATGTTTTATTTTAATTGGATGCGTGTGATTGATCATTGCATACATTTAATAATTAACCTATTAATATTGGTTGCTACCGTCTTCCAAAGGTTCAGGATGGGAATAGTGCCTGGAACCGAAAACCCAATAATTCATATTGATTGCTACTGTTTTCAAAGTGCTAGTGGAGTGACGTGGGACGTACTCTGCTAGGGCGGAAACCATGCTAATAAAATGTAATGTAGAGGGTACGGCCTCGAGATATACGCTGACCGGGGGTACGGCCCTTATATGAGTGGAGTGTCATGACTATATTAAACTGTTAAACTTTGCATGAAAACTATCACTACATCATTATGTCATATCTCTGTTCCTTAAATAACGCATAAATCATGATGTTGTTGAATGACAGTTAGCTCACTTATGAAACTATGGGATTGTGGCGGTAACCACCTTCTCATAGATGTTTGCGCAGGTTCTGAAGATTATGGATTGGATTAACTGCTAGCTTAAGAGATTTAAAGCTGTGTAGTTAGGATTTCAGTACTTTGTACTCATAAATGTTTGTACTATTTGCGTGTAACATGTTTAGACATTTACTTGTATTTATTAAGTCCCATGTATGCTTTAGTGTCATATGTGACACATGTTTCTTTGTAAATAGTGTAAAGACTTTTAATGTATTTCTAGAGGATGTCAGTTAATGCTCTGAATGTGTTGTAAGGGAATTGTCCCTGATGTTTGAAAAAAAAAGATATTCGTATTTTCCGCTGCCAGATTTATCATCTCTGAATGGTTAATGACACGTAATTATCTAGATATAATTACTTACGTTTTTGTAAAAAATGGGTCGTTACAGCATGGTATCAGAGCAGTTTGTTCTGAGGACTATAGACTTGACCATAGAAGTCTAAGAGTTAACACAAGAGCTATAGGAAAATGAACTTTTTATAAACTCCTTAAAAGCTTTTGTATGAAGTTAAGTAGCATAAGGAAATGGTAATTGTCATTTACAGTTAGGATTTCCATACCTATGTAAATGTTTGCATTGTATGATTCATATGATTATATGTTTTCATTGCTATGCAACTTAGGAAACATATTGATATGATCTATTGAAAATTGCATGCCAAATAAAGAATGTACTATGAATATGCATTGGAATAATATTATTAACCACTGTGTACAGTTAGGACTTGTGTAGCATGATGCCTTATGCCTCTATAGATATTGAATGATGTATGCTTGTACATGCTACCGATCCTTGATGAATTATAACCATAGGCATAATATAGTTTTATTGCATGTTAAATAACATGTTGACATGATTTATATGCTAAGTCAGAATTATATTACAAAATGGGTAATATGAAACCATTTTTGATTAAAGAATAATTTTGAACAGAATTAAATATGAGCTTTCAACATAAGTGTAATGTTTATAAAATAAATGTTTAGATGTGATGAAAACATCTTAAAGATAAAGTGTTGTAAAAATGACAAATGTATTTAAATTGTATTCATGTTTGAAACTCTAATGTCTACAATTCACTGCATAAGCAGAAACTAAACTCTTATTCTGGAACGAGAATTAATACTCGTTTAGGTGTTACTAAAATGTTTTTCAAAGGTTGTGGAAAACAATAAGATTTCTTTGCAAAGAAACAAAAGGCTTTAGAAAATACCTACTAACAATGTATATGCTAAAATATGCATGTTGGTAGTGATATATACTTGATAAAATAGTACATAGCGTTACTATCAATAATTCGATCATGCCTTCAAATGTATGCCTTTAGCTGTTGTATGAGCGCTGAGTTAGCTTAATAACGCTAAATATTTATTCGCTCTAACTGTAAAGCTATTAGATAAATGTTTGAACTATCATCTTTTTAGTATAGAATTGAATAGATATGCCTCATTTGAGATTAACAAACTAGGATGTTTTAAGTACAGAAGGATTTCGCCATGACTATGATCTCGGCATGTCACAAATATGATCCTTGGTTATGGCATTAGGCAGCAGCGTGCCTATGATAAACAAAAGATTTGAGGTATGAAAGTATAATTGATCTCATGATTAGGATGATTAATGCCTAATATTATTTTGAGGTATAGTCATGAAACAATAATTTCGGAGATATAAATTGCATAATCTTGATGCTTGATACCTTGATAGATTGATGGATATTAAGTTGATAGATTGATTTAGCAACTTATTGATGTGCTTAGAATTGGTAGTTGTCCTATGATCATGATAAGGTTAACTTTAGAATCAAAGAGAAATTATTGAGATTTTGAGGTGAACCTGATTAACCTTAGAAAGGAAGAAAAGATTAATCTTATGGGTCAATGATTCATGACTAGCTAAGTAATGAGCATCTATAGTACCTTTTGAAGATATGTATATAAATAGTAGATTGATGGATCATATGAATTGTGAGGATGCATGTATGTATGTCATTAAGATGTGTCATGATTAATGAATATCTGTCATCTAGTTTTTGATATCTATTGAAGATAGGTGCATGAATTATGGATTGCTAATTCATAAATATATAGTCGAGGATATATAAGGAAATGAGTTGATTAAATAATTAGATGACGCTTGGAGATATTATTTTCTTATGCATCTGGTGAACTCTAGAGAAGCTAGAATTTATTAATCAATAAATTGTTGAGGTTTTCTAGAGCTTAAGTTAATTGATCTAACTGATTTGATATGTGATACATATATGACGAATCTCTTGGAAAGACCTAATTTTGGGAAGGAGTATTCTAACCATCTGATCTGAGAATTGATCAACTGCATAATTAAATTGGATTAATGTTAAGATTGAATTTGTGGACCTATGAGGATAATAGTAATTAAGCAGAGATAAGGAAAAGATCATGGTACTATATAAATGTTATTTCCTTGCATCTCTTTGATAAGATTGATTTAATTATGATTGAAGAAAACATGGTGAACTCACAAAGAAGACTACAAATGCTTTGAGGTATGTATTGATAATCCTTTGAGTGATTAGATTCATATCGCTATGATTTAGTAAGAATGATGATATATGATACTTAAGGGAATGATATGACCATTGAAACTTTGAAGTTATATAAGCAATGGTATTGCCAATTAAAATTTGGAGATAAGAAGTCGTCGACCAAAGTATTGATCACTACATAAAATGATTATATCTTTGAACTTTGTATCGAGGTATAGATTGATTTTGTGGCATTAAATGTTTAGGATTGATCTATTGTAATTATTAAGTTCAGATGATAAAGTTTTATGATATAATTGTCATAGATTGATTGTCCTCGACACTAATGTTTGGTTGAATGCTTGATTGCTTGCCCTTCGCTTCAATCGAATAACGGAGACAGAGTGAATGACGTCGATGGAAATATAAGCTCATCTCAGATGGGGTAATCTCTAATAAGATATGTAACCAAATTGGTGCCAGGTATGACTTTGATTAAATTAAGTATGCGTAGTAATTATGTTGCTTTTTAAGTAAAGCCAGCACTCTACTGTTAAGATTAAGATTTCTTTAACAAGCTTTCCTAAGAAGAACGTGATAGAATTGGTTAGCTTTGGAAGCCCTAACTTTTTCTATCTGATTTGACTTATGCTTCGGCTTTAGTTATTTGAGAATATGAAAGCATTGATTAATTGAGGATAAGTTGACTATTGATGAGAATACTTTTGAGTTGATAATTAGTCTTGATGATAAATCTATATTGCTTCAACTATTGAGTTATGAGAATTACAGCAATTTCAGATCTTAGTCAAATGAATTGATGATTCCGTGATATCATTTTAGATAATCTGATATGATGAACTAACAAGTGTTTGTTGAGGTTGCTAATGATTTTATATTGGCTGAATTTGAGATTCTTAAATGATTAAATACTAATTTTATATTGTCAGCCAAAGATTGGATTCTGATGATAGGATTATATATCTTCTATGTGACTTTCTGTTATGGGATTAGAAAGATATGATTTAAGGATATTAATAACCTTTCGAATGTTCAATGTTGGAAAACAATTTGAAATTAAAATCTTTCTTTGAGGCCATTTGAAGTAAAATCAAGTTTACGGTTTGCATATGAGGAGCTCATTTGGAGACACGATGAACAGTTATGGAGAATAGGTTATTATATACCACGTATATCGATGCATAGTTGAATTTTTTAGGAAAGTGAGAAATGCTACGTGATAGATAAAGAAAGTTGCTCCTAAATCAGGTCCCAGGATCATGGTAATTAGTTTTGATATTGATACTATGTTGATTTTGGAGATGACTGATTTAATGAATTAGATATTAAGTGAATGTCTGATTTCAAATTGAACCATATTTGAGGTTAAAACCTTGTAATGGAATGCGAGGATAATATCTAAAATTATAAATTGAGGTTTATGGACTAATTTGAAGATAAGATTAAGAGACATTATTTTCTTACACCCTTTTTGAGGATAAGAGAAACAAGA
The DNA here is from genome assembly GCF_958979055.1 of Alnus glutinosa. Taxonomy (NCBI): domain Eukaryota; kingdom Viridiplantae; phylum Streptophyta; class Magnoliopsida; order Fagales; family Betulaceae; genus Alnus; species Alnus glutinosa. Next base: position 15,077,474 of record NC_084891.1, on the reverse strand, counting down.
TCTTATCAGGTAAGGGTTGTTGGTGAGATTTGATATAAGCATTACACCCCAGTTGATGATGTCATATGGGTAAATTATGATTGTGCTTATGATGTAATACATGTTACAATCAGAAAAGATTTATGAACTATAAGAGATCAGTCTAATTGATTAGAGGAGATAGCTACCTATTTTTAACGTTGGAGAATTCTATAGACTAAGAAACTACATGAGGAATTTATTTTAGTCTTCCACTAAGCTGCATTTGAGAATGATTGAGGTAAACCATATCTTGATTTATATTTTGATGCTTAGTGTGATCTCTCCCATGATATGATTTACATGTTTGAGGTCTAAAGAATTAATGGTTACTTTCTACTTGAGGATGTGAATGGTTGGACTTAGACTTATGTTAAAGGATTTCCTAATGGAAGGAAACTTCGACCCCTATTGATGACTAAGGACGTACTCTAATCGGAGGCGTTGGACTTTGAATTAGTTCTTTTCCTAGAATTGGGAGCTGGAATTTCAATAACATAAGATGGAATTTTAACAATAAAATATAAGGTTAAATTCCAGTGTAATACTTGAGGTATTTAGAGATACAACGATCTGATCAGGTACTACTAACACGGACAAACAAAGTAGACGAGGTCTACGATAAGAGCATACCTTTACGTTGAAGCAGAGAAATGGAAACGATGTGGATGGTGAAAGTTAGATGTTAGCCATATAGGTTATAGTATGGTGTCATGATGTACAGATGGGAGTATGCATTATGGGCTTATGTTCTTTGATAGAATATTGCAAAGTCTAGAAGTAATGTATAGTTCAGGTTTTAGCATCGAATGTTGTCTTAAAATCTGAATCGCTCGATTTAGAGATCTAAATCTTCCGTTAGGTAAACTTTATGCATTGCATAGTTTACAAATTTCGAGGACGAAATTCTGTTAAGGGGGGAGGGATGTAGCGCCCTAAATTTTAAGTAATTAAATAAATGTCTTAAATGAGAATTTAAGACTGAATAAAATAGACTAATTGGCATAATAATATTGATAAATAATATTAAGGTGTAATATTCATTGCGTGTAATATTACTGTGCAATATATATTTGGTTTATAACTTATGATGTTAAAATATTATTGAGATAATAATATTACCGATGGAACGAACTAGACACAAAATGAACTTAGATTGTAATTTTGATGAATTATACATATTGGTAAAGATCAATTTAAAAATATCAGCAGATAAAATATCTAGAGAGATATTTTTGTAAGAGATATTTTTATAAGAGATATTTTAATAAGGGATATCTTAAGAAAACTTAACTGTTAAGTTATGCGTAAAATATCTGATATTTTACTAAGACAATGATTACAGAAAAATAATCTCTCTTTTATTATAACCGGACCACACTTCTTCTTTTCTCTTCTTTTTCTTCTATTCTTCTTTCTTCCTTCTTTGTTTCTTCTCTGTTCTTTTGCCCGAAAACAGAGACAGCGAGAGGGAGAGAGAGTGAGACTGAGATGAGAACCGAGAGAGAGAGAGAGAGAGAGTGGCGGGGAAGAGAGGACCCGGTGGATCCATGAGAGAGAGAGAGACCGAACAGAGGCAGAGAGGGAGAGTCAGAGATCGGGAGAGAGGGAAACAGAGATGGAAATCGGACCCGGAAACCAGGGGACGCCGGCGACTCGATTTCCGGCCAATGCTACCGGTGGGTCGACTCCGGTGGTGCCTAGGACGCGGAAACCCGACGGATCCGGGAGAACCCGTGCGACCCGATCCTCCCGGAGGTTTGATCCTCCATGTCCGGCGGCCAGACGCCGATTTTCGGCGAGCTAAGGCGACTTTCCGGCCGATCCACGAAGACCTAAAGCCTTTGACCCAAAATCCGACCCGGTGACCCGTCAGACCCGAGAGGAAGACCCGGTTCTTCCTGTGCATTTTCCGGCGGCTTTTCCAGCTGTTCCAGTGGCGATTCCAGCGAGCTAGAAGCTGGATTTCTGGTGGTCATCACCAATTCGAGCAATGGTCTAATTCTTGGTGGATTTCCGGTGATTTCAGTAGGTTCTTCCCGGTGGATTCTCTGTGAGAATCCTTAATGTGAGTTATTCTATAAATTAGGTTAATTTATTGATTAAATTTGATAATTCATGGTTGACTAATTATTTCCTATTTGTCGTTGGATCGGCTGAGCCGTGATTATATGTGTGATATATTTTCTGTGGGTGAATATGAGCTAAGTGTTGTTTTAGCTTGGGTATTTTGATTTATGATTTTCTGTTTTGGGGTGTTGATGGCCGAATGGTTTAGAGTTGTTCTCTATGGTTGTGTTTCGGCTATGCAAGGTATCTAGGGTTTGATGATTTTGGGGGTTTCCTATGGATTGATTAAGGGATTTTATTGTTTGATGATGGGGTGATATTTTTGAGATGGTTTATTTGGAGTAGCCGATTGGGTAAATAATTGAGTGGATGATTTTTGAGTGGGTAGTGTTTGGCCGGTTGTTGGACCGTGTAGCCATGGGGATGTGTCGAAGATTGAACCATGATTGTGGGTTTGGTATTTTCTGTGTAGGTTGTTCCTTGAATTGGTATAGGCTGTGCTTGCAATGTATCGGTTTTTGGTGAATTATATATGGGGAGATTTCGGTTATGTCCCTTGTGTTAGCCATGTACTAGCGGGTTTAGATTTGGTGTTATTTGGTAAGGATGGTATGGTGTTTTGATATGGGTTATGGTGATGCCTAGATATTGTAGGCTGATTTAGGATCGTTATTGGTTTTGGTTCATATCATTAAAGTGCTTTTAGAGTTAATGACCGAAAATATTACAAGGGGGTGCTTTTATGGCTATTAGTCTTGAGAATTGGTGATTAAGCTAGTGTTGGAATATGTTCCTATTTCAAGTATGATACCTCTAGAGTTTAAGTTGATTTGTTTAAACTAGTACATATTATTTAACTTGAGAATCTAGAAATATGATTTCTTTAAGTTGACGTGGAACATACTTTGCTAATGCGGAAACCATGCTAATAAAATGTAATGTCGGAGACACGTCGTCGAACGTCTCGAATACGCTGACCGGGGGTACGACCCTTATACGAGAGGAGTGCAATGGCTATATTGAATTGTTAAATTTTGCATAGAAAACTGTCACCCAATCATTATTATGTCATATCTGTTCCTTAAATAACGCATAAATCATGATGTTGTTGAATGACAGTTAGCTCACTTATGGAACTATGGGGTTGTGGTTAATGTTAGTTTGTGATTGGCCTCATTTTGTTTGGACAAAATCACTTGTATGTAAAGATACTGTTTTACAAGGGATTTCGCTATTCAGAAGAGTTTTAGAAGATTCTGTAGTCAGAAAAGTCGGTTCCCTGTCAGCCGTCCGGACGATCGTGCCATCCCGTCCGGACGCCCATCTGTTCAGATGACGTGCCATACCGTCCGGACGCCAAGACAGACCTAGCATCATTTGTCCGGACGATGTAGACTTTCGTCCGGACCCTCCACTGTATCGAGAAGCTTCTGTTCTAGTTTGCATCCGTCCGGACGTCTCAGCAACCCGTCCAAACACCTCTCAGTATTTGACAAGCTTCAGATTCTTTCCAAGTTCATTTATCGGAAGATTGATGCAAACTGTCTGGACGACGTGGATTCTCGTCCGGACGCGCTTCTCCTTAAGGCAAGAATCACAATTCAAATTCAACCGTCCGGACTCCAGTTTGCCATCGTCCAGACGCGCGTGCATTTGATATGGAAATTGCGGATTCTACTTCAACCGTCCGGACGCCTGCCTTTCATGGTCCGGATGCGTGCACAGTAAATATGGAAATTGCTTGTTGAAGATCAACTGTCTGGACGACCATCCCCCTTGGTCCGGACGCGCTAAAGCCTTATATGGAAATTACTTGCAGCGGACATGCGACCGTCCGGACGACAGTGTCTCACCGTCCGGACGCAGCTCTCAAACAGGAAAGATTTTCAGCGAAAATCTTAGAAATTCTGGTCGTACAGTTGTCCGTTCGGACGGCTCAGGTTCACCGTCCAGACGGCGTCCGTACATATTACTACAGTCGCCCATTTGAACCCTCAGACAATAAATAGAGGCCCCTGGGCATTGAGAACTGCAAGAATTCAGTATTGAATTACTTCAGAGCTTAAAGAGTTATTTGTAAGATTATTGGAGCTAATCTGTCTCTCAAGCCATTGCAAGTGTGTTGTTGCTGAGCTACAACTGAAGTCTATCTTATGAGACGGCCCTAAGATAAAAGATTCCTTTGAAGACCCCTTCAGGTAGAAGACCTGATTGGGAAGGGTTCGTGTTGGGTTACACGTTAGAGAGCAAGGTACGACCACTGCATCAGGGGTATGTGAGTGTTACTGCTTTGTATCTAGCTTTGTCTTTTGAATAGTGGAAATCTTGGGTTTGGCTGCTCCGGAGTGGTTTTTCTCTTAATTGAGTTTCCACTTCGTCAACAAAATATTTGTCTCCTTTAATTTCCGCATTTAATATTTTGTTGCACACTGTTCACACACACTTGCCTTTTATTTTTAGAAGTCAATTTTATTTTTTCAATTGGTATCAGAGTAGGTACACTCTGTTTAGGATTTATTTCCTAAGTGTGATCCTCATCTCTTTGTGACTTCTATTTTTTTATTACACCTTTTATCATGAATTCTTCTCAGTTATCTAATAAGGATTCTGATATTAAGCTCTTTAAGGTTTTTAATAGATTGAAGAATGCTCAACAGTCTAAAATTTCACATAAAGAGCTTAAAAAGGTGAAGCAAGAAAAAGAGTCATTAATTATGCAATTGCCTGAATCACATGCTTTGATTTTGACTGTTTGAGATCTGAAAATACCATGTTGTTTAACATTATTGATACACTTGTGAATAAATTAAAAGAACCTGATGATCTCTTGAAAAAATTCTCAAGTGATAATTTGAAGAGCATGCTTTGTATTCATTCAGATGTTCCTAACAAGCCTGGTTTAATTGTTGATGATTTGAGTGCTTCTACTTCACATGCTTTTGATTCTGAATTAGATTCCATTATTATTAAGCCTGTGATAGTAGACACTGCTTGTTTGGATAATTCTTGCTTGAATAATTGTGCGATGCCCAAGCCCAAGGAATCAGGAACACGAGGTAAGTTTGTTCCTACTTGTCATAATTGTGGGAAAATTTGTCATATTAGGCCAAATTGTAATTTGTTGAAATCCCATAGGCCTTGGATTAAGCAGGATGCTATGAGGAAATGTGAAGTTGATGACTCTTCCTCATCAAAATATGTCCCTCCGCATAGGAGACATATAAAAGGTAAGGGAAATGTTATTTGTAGGAATGCTAACTATAATTCTGTAGAGAATGTCAAGAAGCATTCAAGTAAAAGAAGCTTGCCCACCTGCCATCACTGCAACATCACCGGTCACATCCGACTCAAGTGTCGACAGCTCCAGGCTCAAAAGCCAAAGAAGCTGCCAACAAGAGCTACATCAAGGAGCACTCTACCTCCTACGACTCTTCAAGCTCCACAGCATCAGCAGAAGTTTGTTCCTACCAATCAGAGTGGCAAAACAAAGAAAAACAAATCAAGGAGCTACAAGAGAAAGCCGCAGAAGCCCACTAGCAACCATGGCTATGAAGGGTTGCTGAGCCTAATACAAGGCATGCTAAGGAGTATGGCCAACATGGACATGACCCGCAAACCATCTCCATGGGTGAAGCAGGTATGGGTCAGGAAGGATGAGCCCATTCACCCCATGAGGGGGAATGGACACTCCTAGCAGGAGAAGGTGTTCATGCCTAGGATTTGGTTCCTAATCCTAAGGCATCAGGTTTGATTGCTTGCACTTTTACTTGTTATATTTGTGTGCTTACTATGCAATCTAGGAACCAGTTTGTTGTGCCCCCTATTCTCTTGAGAGAGCATTGCAGGTACTTTTTGGGGAAGACAGAAAAAGCAGGTCGAGTGACTGTTTTTCTGTATTGGCATCATCAGGTTTGATCTTGCCTTGCATATGATGTCATTTCCATATTGCATTTTTTTTAATAATAAAAAAAAATTTGGGGAGAATTTGCAGGATATTTTTTTTTTTTCTCTTGGCATAACAGATAATTGCATGTATTTTCTCCTGATATCTCAATTCTTTGGGTATTAATTTACTTTGCTTAGATATAATTGAGAGTCTCTGACTATAATTTGCCAAGTGTTTTCCTGTTTATGCAAAAGTAGGATAGCTTCTTTTCTCATGCGATGAAAAATGTGCACTATCGACGACTCCCCTAAAAGGTACATCTTTCCTTCTCTGACTTTGTGTTTCTAGAAATTTTGGATAAGAGAAGAGGTCTTTGATAAGATGGCCAAATTGACCACATGCTAGTTGAACCTAGAACCTAAAAACTCTGGCATTCCCTCTAGATTGCAGCATCATAAGAATCAAGCAGTAAATCATATGAATTCTATGCTTTAATTATTCACTGCTTATGTGCTGAATTTGATTTATGCCTTGCCTTATACGTGCAAGTAAAACATTTACTTTGTCCTTCATGGTACAAGTAAAACAATTAGGTGACGCATCTCAGGGGGAGTGTATCAAATGAGGGTGGCTAGGCCCTAGTAAGTTATAAGGTTTGACTTTTGACTAATCTTGCATTGATTTTCTCTCTTGTCTGGAAAATCTAGTTGCTCTTTGTCATATCTATTATAGTCATACCTTGCGGGTTAAGTCTTCACACACACACATGCATTGCATGAGTTAAGTTGTCTATTCAAAATTTTCTATGTCTAGGAAAAATATTTGTGCTAATTAAAATCTCAACTCTCTTTTATATCTCTGCTTAGTTTTGAGATGCTTTTTGATTGTCTTTTCAGTGGATTATACATGCGTGTTCTGAAACTGACTTGAGAAAAATTGATATGTAAATTTTCCTTAGTTTTTCTATTTTCCACTGTGAAGCGTCCGGACGGTATCTCTTGGCGTCTGGACGGGTGGATTTTCGTTGTCTGGACGATATTTCTTCTGGAGTCCGGACGGGAGGAGTTTAGTCATCCGGATAGGGATCAGGTTTCGTTCGGACGTGTGCGGCAACCAACGGCCGGACGGTAAGGATATATCGTCCGGACGCGTGCGACCAGTCTGCTCATTTCCGAGGCTGCGCGCGTCTGGACGGTATTAATTCACCGTTCGGACGGGGACCCCACAAGGCAATATATACCCCTGGTCGCCATTTCTCCTCCCTACCCCACCACATTCTCACTTTTTGGCTTTTAGTGAGTTATTTCTTGAGTGTTTTTGGCCTTATCTCATTTTTTTTTTTGTCTTTTTGTGCATTAATCTCACAATCCAGGTATTCCTCTAGTCTTTTTCTCTTCAGTTCATTTTAACTGATAGAATGTTGATTCCTTTAGGAATGTTTTTGAGATTATGAGATGCATATATTTACCATGTTGGGATTATTTGTGGCGATACTTTTTGGGACTATGACTGTGATAATCTTTGTCTATTTTTTAATAGTCCTTTGTACTGCCATTACTTTGCCCAAATTTTTATGATCTAACAAGAATCTTTTTGGACTATTTTTGGCAAAATCTTGTTGGTTTCGTTGTACAGAATCATGTCTGCAATCAGTTCCCAACGCAAGGTCTGCCAGAGGACTGAGGAAGAGAGGAGCGCACTCCAAACCAAAATCATGGATCGCACAGTCATTGCTGAGCGCAATGTGGTCTGATCTGACATTATGGTGCCTCCACTGGATAGTATTTATGAGACTATCTAGACTTACCACTGGGATACCTCTACACCTATGCCTGGATTGTTCTCACCAGGCTGGTCAGACTCTTCTATGCCAACCTGGAGGTGGCGCAGGATGATGATCGTGGGATGGTACTACAGTCCACTGTTGACGGGCACATCATCACTGTTGATCCCCAGATCATCAGTCACTTCATAGGCGTTCCAATCCTTGATCTGCCCGGCAGTTCTTATAATGAGGTGGTGCTTCCTCCCTCTATGGACGATCTCTGAGAGTTCTTCCATGCAGTTCCACAGGGAGAAGAGCGTGCTACCACCATCCGGATCGACCCACTGTCTCCCGCTCATCGCTTGCTGGCCAAGATAGTGCAGCACAACCTATGGCCAGTTGTCAGGCCCAGTGACTTGATTCTGAAGAAGCCTAGTTTGTTTATGCCATCCACCTCCGCTTGTCTTTCTGCCTGTGCAAGCATATTATGAGCGTCATGCTTGAGACCCGTGATGAGGGTAATACTGGTCTCCCTTTTGGCTGCCAGCTCACTTAGATCATTCTTCAGTCAGGCATCAACATTACTGGAGAATAGAAGATGAAGATTCAGTAGCCCATCAGCAAGCAGCCTTTGATGAAGTCTAATGCACAACTGTGGAGAGATGACTCTGATGATGAGGTGCCCATCCCTCCTACCATGCCAGTCGGCTTTCCAAACATGGCTTCATCCTCTCAGACAGTCTCGCCTTCAGAGCCGGAGATCAATTTTTCACAGATCATGGAGGCCTTGGCTACTATTTAGGGAGGCATGAGCAACATGCAGCAGTCCATCAACTCTATGCAGCAGAAGGTGCATTCCATCAACAAACGGGTAGAGCAGAATCAGCTGGATCTCAGGGAGTGCCTTAAGTTTCATCATCCTGGCAGTAGTGATGATGAGGATGATGCGCCGAGGACTGCTCCTATTGCCGAGGATGTTTGAGCTGTATTTATTTATTTTTTTTGTTGTTTTTATTTTGAAACATTTGGCTCATATTTTGTTACTTTGACTTAAACTTTTTGACTTATATTACTCTGTTTACCTTGGTCCTTCTGAGACCGTTAGGGGGAGTAATTTTTTGTGTGGTTATTTTTCATACTCTGTTTTACCCTTTGTCCCTTTGTCACAAAAAGGGGGAGTAATTTTTTATTTTTTATTTTTGGACCGGGATTGTATTTTTAACCGGTAAAGTATTTTTGTCCCAGAATGGCCAACGGGGGAGTTTGTTAGTTTGTAATTGGCCACATTTTGTTGGACAAAATCACTTCATTGTAAAGATACTTTTTAACGAGGGTGTGTTGTTTCTTTTATCACTCTGTTTACCCTTTGTCCCTTTGTGACAAAAAGGGGGAGTAATTTTTGGACCGGGAATGTATTTCCAAATCGGTCAAGTGATTTTTGTCCTAGAATGGCCATTCTGTTTGGACAAAATCACTTGTATGTAAAGGGGGAGTTTGTTAGTTTGTGATTGGCCTCATTCTATTTGGACAAAATCACTTGTATGTAAAGATGCTGTTTTACAAGGGATTCCTCTATTCAGAAGATTCTGCAGTCAGAAAAGTCGGTTCCCTGTCAGCCGTCTAGACGATCGTGCCATCCTGTCCGGACGCCCATCTGTCCACTGTTCCATCAGTCCGGACGACGTAGACTTCTGTCCTGACCCTCTACTATATCGAGAAGCTTCTGTTCCAGTTTGCATCCGTCTGGACGTCTCTCAGTATTCGATCAAGCTTCAGATTCTTTCCAAGTTCATTTATGGGAAGATTGATGCAAACCGTCCAGACGACGTGGATTCCCGTCGGGATGCGCTTCTCCTTAAGGCAAGAATCGGAATTCAAATTCAACCGTCCAGACTCCAGTCTGCCATCGTCCGGTCGCGTGTGCATCTGATATGGAAATTGTGGATATGACTTCAACCGTTCGGATGCCTGCCTTTCATGGTCCAAACTCACACACAATAAATATGGAAATTGCGTGTTGAAGATCAACCACCCGGAGGGCCATCCCCCTTGGTCAGAATGTGCTAAAGCCTTATATGGAAATTACTTGTAGCGGACATACGACCGTCCGAATGACAGTGTCTCACCGTCCGGACACGGCTCTTAAACAGGAAAGATTTTTAGCGAAAATCTCAAAAATTCTGGTCGCACAGTTGTTCGTCCGGACGGCGTCCGTACATATTATTGCAGTCGCCCATTTGAACCCTTAGCCTATAAATAAAGGCCATTGGGCATTAAGAACTGCAAGAATTCGGTATTGAATTCCTTCAGAGCTTAGAGAGTTTTTGGTAAGATTATTGGAGCTGATTTGTCTCTCAAGCCATTGCAAGTGTGTTGTTGCTGAGCTACAACTGAAGTCTATCTTAGGGGACGGCCCTAAGATAAAGGATTCCATTGAAGACCCCTTCAGGTAGAAGACCTGGTTGTGAAGCGTTCGTGTTGGGTTACACGTTAGACAGCAGGTACAACCACTGCATCAGGGGTATGTGAGTGTTACTGCTTTGTATCTAGCTTTGTCTTCTGAATAGTGGAAATTCTGGGTTTGGCTGCCCTGGAGTGGTTTTTCTCTTAATTGAGTTTCCACTTCGTCAACAAAATATTTGTCTCCTTTAATTTCCGCATTTAATATTTTTGTTGCACACTGTTCACACACACTTGCCTTTTATTTTTAGAAGTCAAGTTTATTTTTTTCAGTTATAACCACCGTCTCGTAGATGTTTGCGCAGGTTCTGAAGATTATGGAATGGTTTAACTGCTAGCTTAAGAGATTTAAAGTTGTTGTAGTTAGATTTTAGTGCTTTGTACTTTTAAATGTTTATACTATTTTGTATGTAAAATGTTTAGGAATTTACTTGTATTTAGTAAGTTTCTATGTATGTTTTCGTATCTTATGTGACACATGATTCTTTGTAATTAGTGTAAAGGATTTTTAATGTATGTCTAGAGGAATTTCAGTTAAAGCTCTGAATGTATTGTAAGGGAATTGTCCCTGACGTTTGTAAAGAAAAAAAAAGATATTCATATTTTCCGCTGCCAGATTTATCATCTCTTAATGGTTAATGACATGTAATTATCCAAATATAATTACTTACGCTTTTTTGTAAAAAGCGGGTCGTTACATTTTCTCTTATACTTTGTTTACCTTTTGTGCTTTTGAGGAAAAAAGGGGGAGTATTTTTTGTTTTGGACCGGGAATGTATTTCCAAACCAGTTAAGTGTTTTTTGTCCCAGAATGGCCGAATGGGGAGTTTGTTTGTATTTGATATTGGCAACATTCGGGTTGACCAAAACACTTTATGTAACAATTGCTTTTTAACAGGATTATCGGTTCTATTCAGAGTCTTCAAGTAATATGGACAGTGTCTCATTTCATGCCACGTGTATGGTCACAAGTTTCTAAGAAGATATCCATAAAGATTCCAAGCAATTTCCAAGTCAGAATAGCCGGTTCCTGTGCAACCGTCTGGACGGGCCTTTGAAGGCTTCTAGATGCTCCTCTGTATCCAGCAGATAACGGTGAAGACGTCCGGACGTCAGAGCAACACCGTCTGGCGCCAGGTCAATCAGTATTCAACAAGGAGTTGGATTTAAGAAGTCGACACTGTTTGGGAAGTCTCTACAAGCCGTCCGGACGACGTGGCAACACTTCCGGACGATGTCCAGTATTTCAAAATATTCTAGAGTTCCGTTCGAATGCGGAAAGGATTTTAGCGAAGACCGTCCAAACGCTCGGTCAAGCCGTTTGGATGTGAACCCGATAAAGATAGAATTACGCTGTTCTTGAAAGGATATCACAGAAAACCGTCCAAATGTGGCTAACTTCCGTCCGGATGCTCGCCAGCCAGAGTCCGAATCTCAGCAGTTTTTGAGGTCTCTTTAGTCCTATAAATAGGGGGCTCTAGGCTTGTCTTTTGTATAGAATTCGACAGTGAATTCTAGTGTGCTTTGAGAGGGTGTTTAGGGAGAATCAAAGATCCGCTAGCTCCCAAGCCGTTACCGGTGTGTGCTTAGTTGTTCATGTGAAGTCTATGTTAGGGGTTGGCCTTAAGGTAAAGGAATCCATCAAAAACCCCTTTAGGTGGAAGATCTGGTTGGGAAACGTTCGTGTTGGGTTACACGTCAGAGTTAGAGGAATGACTACTGCATAAGGGTATGTGAGTACGAGTGTCTTGTAACCAGCTTTGTTTTTGGATAGTGGGTTTCCTGGGTTTGGTTGCCCTGGAGTGGTTTTTCTCTTCACAGAGTTTCCACTTCGTAACAAATATATTCTCTTATTTAAATTCTGCATTTAAGATATTTGTTTGCACACAAACACATACACTTGGTTAAATTAGAAGTCAATAATTATTTTCAATATTAGCATTTTACTCGCAGATCTGTGGGTCACAGCACCAGAGGAAATCAAACGGAAAAAGAGAGAAAATGTTAGTTTGTGATTGGCTACATTCTGTTTGACAAAATCACTTATATGTAATGATGCTTATTATATAGGGATACTGTTATATTCAGAGTCTACACTTTAGTTATGAGCTTCAAGAAGACTCTGTGCAGAATTCAAAATAGTGTAGTTCAGTTCCCTTGCATCCGTTCGGACGATGTGGTATTCCGTCCGGACCCTTATCTGTCAAGTATCATCCGTCCGGACGACAAGAATTTTCGGTCCGGACCTTCCCTCTGTGTCTAGAAGCTTCAAACTATTCTAGATTGCATCTTTCTGGAAGTCTCAACAACACGTCCGGATGCCTTTTAGTGTTTGATTAGTAAAGGATTTCTTTCCAAAACATAGATATGGGAAGACTGCTATAGCCATCCGGATGAAGTAGTGTTCCTGTTTGGATGCTATCCTTGATAAGGCAAGTTGTGCAGAAGATGTTCAACAGTCCGGACGTCAGTCTCCGCTGTCCAGATGCTCAGGCCTTAATACGGAAATTGCGTGTAGCAGAAGTGCAACAGTCCAGACGCTAGGACAACACCGTCCGGACGCAGTCCTATTCAGGAAAGAATATTAGCGAATTTGGAAAGTCGGTTTCAAAGTTATTTGTCCGGACGCCCTCAGCTACCCTCCGAATGCCGCCTAGGAAAATCGTATCAGACTCGGTTTTGGTTTTCTGTAGCCTATAAATATAGGCCCCTAGGCATGTAATTTGTAAGAATTCGGTATTGAATTTTGTAGAGCTTAGAGAGTATATTTTAGGAGTTGTTGTGCTGATCCACTTACTCTCAAGCTATTGTGGTTGTGTGTTGTTGCTGTGCTGAAATTGAAGTCTATCTTAGGGGTTGGCCCTAAGGTAAATGATTCCATTGAAGACCCCTTTAAGTAGGTGAGTTGGTTGGGAGGGGTTCACATTGGGTTATGCGTCAGAGTTCAAAGTATGACCACTGCATCAGGGGTATGTGAGTGCTACTGCTTTGTAACTAGCTTTGTCTTCTAAATAGTGGATATCCTAGGTTTAGCTGCCTCAGAGTGGATTTGCCTTTAATTGAGTTTTCACTTCGTCAAGAAAATATCTGTGTCATTTAAATTCTGCATTTAATATTTTGTTGCACATTGTTCACACACACTCGATTAATTAGAAGTCATACTTTATTTTTCAATTGGTATCAGAGCGGGTACACTCCATTTAAAGGATTTAACTCTTGAGTGTGATCCTTATCTTATGCGACTTCTATTTTTTTGTTACACATTTTATCATGAATTCTTCTCAGTTATCTAAAGCGAATTATGATATTAAGCTCTTTAAGGTTTTTGATAGATTGAAGAATGCTAAAAATTCTAAAGTTTCTCATAAAAAGCTTAAAAATGTGAAGCAAGAAAAAGAGTCTTTGATTGTTCAATTATCTGAATCACATGTTTTGATTGACTCTTTGAAATCTGAGAATACCATATTACTTAATACTATTGATGTACTTGAGAATAAATTGGAAAAATTCTTTAGTGATAATTTGAAAAGCATGCTTTGTATTCATACAAATATTTCTAACAAGTTTGATTTAATTATTGATGATTTGAGTGCTTCTACTTCACATGCTTTTGATTCTGGATCAAATTCTATTGTTATTAAGCCTGTGATAGTAGATACAGCTTGTTTAGAAAATTCTTCCTTAAATAATCATGTGATGCCATTGTCCAAGGAATCAGGAACACAAGGTAAGTTTGTTCCTACTTGTCATAATTGTGGGAAGATTGGTCATATTAGACCAAATTGTTATTTATTGAAATCCCACAAGCCTTGGATTAAGCAGAATGCTCCGAGGAAAGGTAAATTTGAAAATTCTTCCTCATCTAAATATGTCCCTTCATATAGAAGACATATAAAAGGTAAGGGCAATTTTATTTGTGAGAATGCTAACCTTAAATTTGCAGAGACTGTCAAAAAGCATTCCAACAAAAGAAGCCTGCTCACCTGTCATCACTGTAGCATCGCCGATCACATCTGACCCAAGTGTCCACAGATACTGTAATGACCTGCTTTTTATAAAAAGGTGTAAGTGAAAATTTCGATTTCCATGTATCGTTATGACATCAACAACGACGTCATCAGAGTATAAATTGACAGTGGAATACATTTTTCTTTTACAATATCACATTAGAGCTGACTGAATAACTTCAATATATAAAATGATAACCATTTGTTCTGATATAATAAAATACATCCAAATAACAACACACGTACCACATGCGGCATAGACATTACATAACCATTGTATATGACATCTACATACTAAAGGTCTCATCCATAACCTAGCAGCTCCTGCTTTCATTCCTACAAAACTCGCATGTGATTGTGGTTAACACCACAATCCCATACTGTGGTCAAGTGAGTCAACGGTCCTTAACCACATAGTGACACAGTGATTTATATAACTATATTCAATGCATCCAAATGTTGACAGTTATATCCACATACATATAATCACATTCACATATAATCATGCTACACATTCACATAACCATATCCACATATTATCATGCCAGTTCATCTACTTTACATCTTTACTACTCATAGCCACATCTCTTCTTAACACATTATTAGCGCTATTGAAAATTATTGGACTTCTAATTAACTCTATGTGTGAACAGTGTGCAACAGAATATTAAATGCGGAATTTAAAGGAGACAAATATTTTGTTGACGAAGTGGAAACTCAATTAAGAGAAAAACCACTCTGGGGCAGCCAAACCCAGGATATCCATTATTCAGAAGGCAAAGCTAGTTACAAAGTAGTACCACTCACATACCCCTGATGCAGTGGTCGTACCTTGAACTCAGACTTGTAACCCAACACGAACGCCTCCCAACCAAGTCTCCTAGTTGAAGGGGTCTTCAATGGAATCCTTTACCTTAGAGCCAACCCCTAAGATAGACTTCAAATCATCGTAGCAACAGTACACAACGGCAACGGCTTAAGAGAGACTAACTCAGCACAATAACTCTAAAAATACAACTCTCTAAGCACTAAGGAATTCAATACCAAATTCTTGCAGTTCTCAAGCCTAGGGACCTCTATTTATAGGCTGTAGGTTCAAATTAACATCTGGCTTGAAATACCTAGGCGCCATCTGAACAGTAGACATAAGGCATCTAGACGGACAACTGGGCGATCGGCTTTCTAAATTGCATAGAAATTCTTTCCTGAATTGAGCCGCGTCCAGACGGTGTTGCCCTGTCATCTGGACGGTCACACTTTAGCTGCACGCAATTTCCATATCAAGGCTTGGCATGTCTGGACCATGACATCTGTCGTCCGGACGGTGAATTTGATGCACGCAATTTCAATTTATGAAGTTCGCGTGTTTGGACCATGAAGACTTCCGTCCGAACATCTAAATTTTGAATGCGTGACTTGCCTTATGGATGAGCACGTCCGGATGGGAATCCACATCGTCCGGACGGTTGCAGTTGTCTTCCCAAATCTATGTTTTGAAAAGAAATCATGTAACTCATTGAACACCGAGTGGCATTCAAAAATGCTGCTGAACTGTCCGGACGGATGCAAGATGGAACAATTCAAAGCTATTCGACACATAGGAAGGTTCGGATGGAAAGTTCTCGTCATCCGGAAGGATGATGCTTGGACAGTTGAGCGTCCAGACAGTATATCATGTCATACGGACGGCTGCAAGGGATCCAATTTCACTGACTTGTAGACTGTGAAGAATCTTCTAGAAGAACTCTAAAGAAGACTTCTGAAATTTGATTGAACCCCTGATTCAAAGCATCATTGTTTATGTTACTGACTAATGAGTGGCCAGGCGTTTCACTAGGTCATTTGGATGATAAACTCGGGATCCAACTTTTGCTGAGCTGTAGACTTTGCAGAGTCTTTTTGGAGTCCAAAAATTCCTTCTTGACGCTTGTGACACTGATCTTGTCATAATAAGGCCCTTTCCATATCAGAGAAATAAACTCTGAATATTTGAAGACTCTGAACTGATACGGCATCCCTGTGAAATCAGCAACAGTACATGATAGTGATTTTGTCCAACAGAATGCAGCCAACACAAAAACTGAAAAATGAAATTGACTTCTAAAATAAAGGCAAGTGTGTGTGTGCACAATGTGTTAACAAAATAATGCGGAAAATAAATAACACAAGATTTTTGTTAACAAAGTGGAAACTCGAGATGAGAAAAACTACTCCGGGGCAGCCGAACCCAGGATATCCACTATTTAGAAGACAAGGCTAGTTATAAGATAGTAGCACTCACATACCACTGATGCAGTGGTCGTACCTTACACTTTAACGTGTAGCCTAACACGAACACCTCCCAACCAGGTCTCCTACCTGAAGGGGTCTTCAATGGAATCCTTTACCTTAGGGCCAACCCCTAAGATAGACTTCAGTTTAAGCGCAGCAACAGCACACACCGCAATGACTTTAGAGAGAACAATTCAGCTCCATAACCTCACAGAGTAACTCTCTAAGCAATAGTGGAATTCAATACCGAATTCTTGCAATTCTCAAGCACAAGGGCCTCTATTTATAGGCCGAGGGCTCAAATGAGCGTTTGGCTTGATAAAGCTGGGCGCCGTCAGGACGGTGGTCATAAGCCATCCGGATGTGTGTGCGACCGAAATTCCAAAAATTTTGCTGAAGATCTTTCCTGTTTGAGAGCCTCGTACGGATGGTGAGGCACTGTTGTCCGGACGGTCGCACATCCGCTGCAAGTAATTTCCATATAGAGACTTTGCGCGTCCGGACCAGAAGGATGGTCATCCAGACGGTCGATCTAATGCACGTAATTTCCATATCTGATGCACAAACATCCGGACCATGCTGACTAGCGTCCAGACGTCTGGATTTGATTTGCGATACTTGCCTTATGGATGACCGCGTCCAGACGGGAATCTACGTCGTCCAGACGGTTGCAGCAATCTTCCCATATTTGATTTTGGAAAGAAAATCTTAAGCTTGTTCAAACACTGAGAGTCGTCCGGACGGGCTGCTAAAGCGTCCGGACGGATGCAAACTGGAGCAGTTCGAAGCTTTTTGACACAGAGGAAGGTCGGAACGGGAATCCACATCGTTCGGACGGATGATGCTTTAGTCTGATGAACTTCCGGACGGTATGACACTTTGTCCAGACGGCTGAAGCTTTGGACTGCTGGTCGTCCAGACGGGATGACACGTTGTCCGGACGGCTGACAGGGAATCGAATTTTCTGACTTGTCATCTGCACAGAGTCTTCTTGAAGTACTCTGAATAGTGGAATCCTCGTTAAAAAGTATCTTTACAATGAAGTGATTTTGTCCAACAAAATGTGGCCAATTACAAACTAACAAACTCCCCCGTTGGCCATTCTGGGACAAAAATACTTTACCAGTTAAAAATACAATCCCGGTCCAAAAATAAAAAATAAAAAATTACTCCCCCTTTTTGTGACAAAGGGACATAGGGTAAAACAGAGTATGAAAAATAACCACACAAAAAATTACTCCCCCTAACGATCTCAGAAGGACCAGGGTAAACAGAGTAATAAAGTCCACAAGTTTTAAAAACAAGAAAAATGACTAAATAAGGGAACATCAAGCTGAGCAGAGAGAGAAGAGCAGCATGGCTAAGTCCTTCACAAGTATAATAGCACACGCATGTAACCTTGTCTGAGAAAATAGTCAAAGAGCATGTAAGAATTATGCAAACATATAGTCGATAGACAAGGATAAGATAGGCAAAGATTCCCTTGCAAACATAACAATGAAAATAGCTTTCTCAGCTCATGCAATGTGTGGATGTGTGAAGACGTTTCTCATAAGGTTTGACTATCACTGATATGACAAAGAGCAACCATATTTTCTAGAAAAGAGAGAAAATTAGTGAAAGATAAGTCAAAAGTCAAACCTTATAACTTACTAGGGCCAAGTCACCCCTAAGATGCAGCACACAATTGTTTTACTTGTACCATGAAGGACAAGGTAAATTTTTACTTGCCCATAAAGGGCAAGGCATATTGTAAAATCAGCACATAAGCAGTGAATATACAAGTAGAGCTCAGAATTCATAAGATTTACTGCTTGATTCTTATAGTGCTGCAACCTAGAGAGAATGCCAGAGTTTTTAGGTTTTAGGTTCAACTAGCATGTGGTCAGTTTGACCATCTTATCACAGACCTCTTCTTTTATCCAAAAATTCTAGAAACACAAAGTCAGAGAATAAAAGATGTACCTTTAGGGGAGTCGTGGATAGTGCACATTTTCATAGCATGAGGAAAGAAACTATAAATCATTACAAGTGAGCAGGAACACTTTGCATGTCAAACTTATGTTCTCAACCATATGTAAGAATAATTCATCAATGCATAATGAACTAATAACCCAAATAAAATACATGAGATAGCTGACATACCTTAGAAGGGACCAACCTGCAACAAAACTCCCAATTTTATTTTTTTTAATAAGAACAAAAACAACATCATGCTATTAGAGGACAAGACAAAAATCTCATCCTAGCATGGAAAAGCTAGGACATGGCACAAACACCAATGGCTTTCTGGAGAGACTCAAACTTGCTACCATCTTGAGGTTTGGTAAGAATGTCAGCCAATTGGTTGTCAGTGGGGATGAAAGAGAAAGGTACTACCTCGGATTCCACATGATCATGCTAGAAGTGATGTCTGATATCCGAGAGTGCTAAACTGGATTCTTGGAGATGTTGATAGCACTAGTATTATCACAGTTGATAATCATAGTATCTTGAGAGAATCCGTAGTCGCCTAGTAGTGTCTTCATCCACAGTAATTGGGTACAACAGCTACCCGCAACAATATATTCAGCCTCAGCGGTGGAGAGAGATGTAGAGGCTTGTTTCTTACTCATCCAAGCTACAAGATTGTTTCCCACATAGAAACATCCTCCTGAGGTGCTCTTTCTATCATCAACATTTCCAGCCCAGTCTGCATCAGAGTATCCTGCAACAACGAGATTTGTTTCTCTAGAATACCAAATACCATAAGGAAGGGTATCATTTACATACCTAATGATACGCTTGACTGCAGTGAGACAAGATTCCTTAGGATTTGCCTGAAAGCGAGCACAAACTCCCACACTGAAGGCAATGTCTGGTTGGCTGGCTGTAAGATATAAGAGACTCCCTATCATACTCTTGTAAGGGGATGGGTCAACGGATTTTCCTGCGAGATCACTACTAATCTTGGCATTGGTGCTCATGGGAGTTCGGGCACGACTCTTCCCATCCAAACCAAACCGTTTGACCAGATCCTTAGCATACTTAGACTGAGAGATGAAGATGCCTTTAGCAGTTTGCTTGACTTGAAGGCTAAGAAAATAGTTCAGCTCCCCAATCATGCTCATCTCAAATTCCTGCTTCATTTCTTCACAAAACTCATGGGCAAGAGAGTCTAAGGTAGCTCCAAAAATGATGTCATCCACATATATTTGAGCAATGAGTTTGTGAGTACCTTGTTTTTTAATGAACAGGGTTCGATCAGCTTGTCCCCTTGTAAATCCCTTAACCAGGAGATAAGTGGTGAGACGCTCATACCATGCCTGAGGAGCCTACTTAAGCCCATATAGAGCATTTTTCAGCTTGTACACATGATGGGGATGATGAGTATCTTGGAATCCTTTCGGCTGTTCTACATAAACCTCTTCTTGAAGAACACCGTTCAGAAATGCACTCTTTACATCCATTTGATACAACTTGAACCCAAGATGGCAAGTGATGTGTCCAAAATATTGTATATTTGGACCCTCTTAATTTGCATTTGTTAAGCCTTTAGTTTTGTTATTTTCTAATTTTTTTGCTAGTTTTGATGTTTTAGTGTTTTACAGGAAATTGAATTAAAATGGCGATATTTTATGTGAAATTGCAAGAAAAATTCTAGACCCTTGAATTGAGCCATACAAGACCTGGAGGCTCTTGACTTTATGTGACAATAGACAAAAGTTTTTAAAGATCTTAATCCCATCATGTGAAGGACATGCTCAATAAAGGCATAGGCATGCCAAGGCATGGGTCTCCTTTATGAAAGTCTCAGCACATGTAAGTTGCTATTTTCTCTCCTGAAATCACATGGAAGTCAAGCCAAACCAAGACATGTTGCAGAGAAGGAACAGAAAAGAAATGGTTGAATTTGCTATTTCCATAGCAAGTCGACCCAGCAGTTTGAATGATTTTTTTTTTTAACGTGAAGAGGAAGTGCAAAAACGAAAAGGAGAGAAACATTCACATGGACGTAGCCTTCCAAAGGAACAGCACAAAGACCCAGCAGAAATTTTATACACGTTCTTCTTGGTGACCTGGCGTGGGTAATGACCAAAGAAAATAAAAAATAAAGGAGCACCGAACCAGCCATGCAATCCTTTCCAAGAAAGTCGTGGAGCACTGTTTGAAGAGCAGGTTTTCCAGTTTCAATTTTTGTGACTCTGTCCATAATTCACAGCACCCAAACAGCATGAGCCATGAGACAACACAGCGCAAGAAAAAATTAAAGAAAGAAGAAGACATGTGATCTGGCCGGCCTTCCCAAAAAGACAACACAAATAGGAAGAAACAAGTTCTCTTTATTTTGGAAAGCATTGCACAAAAGTCTTTGCAAGCAAAAGGAAAAAAATAGAAGACACAAGCTGGACCTGCAGGATTTAGCAGAAATTGCAGAAATTTGAAGAGAAGAGGCGCCACTTTGAAGCATGCTTAAAACCTATATTTTCCTTATAAAAACAGAGACACGAGTAGTGGAAGGGAGGCCTTTTCGGGTAGAAAAACAAGAGTATAGAACGTGACTGGACAGCAGCTCCAGTCACGTTGGTTTTGTTAGGATTTCAATTCTTTTCTTTACAAGTTCCTGTTCAGATTTATTTAGCAAGGTTCTTGTGCTGTTCTTCTTAGTTTTGCATCCCAGAGTTCCTTTTCTTGTAGAAAAAAAAATGCAACCCAGGACGTGACTAGACAGCAGCTCCAATTCACGCTAGTTTTGTTGTCATTTTCTGTTTGATGTTGTAAGTTCTGATTCTGTTCTGTTTCTTTTCTTGTTTCTTATTATGTTCTTTTCTTTTTCTTTCATAACAACAAGTTCTTTTTGTTCTTTTTCTTTCTTCTTTTGTAAACGTAGTGCAGTTTCGGAAGTCTTGCTTTTATTTCCTTTTTTTTTTTTCTTTTCTTTCCTTTACAGCAGAGTTTTGAGTAGTTAGTTTCATTTTCTTGCATTTTCATTTTTCTTCTACCATTCACTGAGTTTTACGGTTACACAGACGTGAGAGGGTGCAGTTTTTCTTGAGTTTTAAGTTTCATTTTCCTATTTTTTTGGCTACACCCGAGACCCAACTTTTTTTTTTTGTGTGGTGAACAATGTGTGAGACGTGAGCTGCAACTCACTCTGCAGCTCCTATTCACGCAGCTTCTTGTTCTTTCTATTAGTTTTTTTTTTTTTTTTTTTTTTATCCTTTTGTTCACTGACCCCTTTATACAAGATTTTTTTTTCTTTTTTTTACTATTCTTTTCGGTTTACACAACTTCTTCCCCTGTATGTTTTTTTTTTCTTCTTCTAACCGTTCCAGCTAGTTTCTTCTTAACTTTTGTTTTTTTTTTTAGTTATTCGTGTCTTTTATTCATGCCTTTTAATTGTAACTCAAGTTAATCTGTTGTTTCGAGTCATGGAAGGCTAAAATTCTCAACTAAGGTTGAGGATGAAACCTAACCATTAATAACACACACATTCTTGATATGCTATTTGTACAATCTAATGTTTATGGAATTATTATTCAAGTCTTATTCATTTGATTGATTTATGTCTTTAGAATGAATGTTTATTTATTGAAAAGTTGGATATTTAATGTGTTTCAACCGATGGATACATCGACTTATTTGATTGAAAAATGATATCCAATGTGATTTGTTTACCAAACGGATACAATGGATGATTTGATTTCAAATGGATACTCATTGTGATTTATCTTTGAGTTGGATTCATTAAATGTTTTAACATACATTATTAGGGAACTTGAGTAATGAACAAAGTTAAAATGTTTATCGGGTGTATAAATAAAATACAAGAGTGTGTTGTTTGATTTGGTTAGGTGGACTCTAAAACCTTAGTACTTTTTTTTATCATTTGTTCTTCATCAACTTTAATTTTAGTCCGTTTTCTTTCGTTTTATTTTATTTTTCTGTCATTCACAAAATTTGGAACTAGGTTAAGATATAATTGGGTTAAATAGAAATTAATTTTTACAACACAATTCCCTGTGGATCGACCGCGCACTGCAAAACGCTATATTGCAAACAATTCGTGCACTTGCGAGTACATTTAAAACACACAACAGCAAGCAATGGAGAGAAGAATTCAGATAGATTCTAACCTGGCAACCGGGGCAAAGGTTTCATCAAAGACTACTCCCTCTATCTGAGTATATCCCTGGGCAACCAGACGAGCTTTATTTCGGACCACAGTACCATGCTCATCAGTTTTGTTCTTGAAGATCCACTTGGTACTAATGATATTCTGTTCTGCAGGACGGGGAACCAAGGTCCAAACATCATTTCTGGTGAATTGATGGAGCTCTCCATGCATTGCAGATACCCAGCCCTCATCTTGAAGTGCTTCATCAACTTTCTTGGGCTCTGTTTGTGCAAGGTAGCAGCTGTAGGAGACTTGATTAGCTACTTCACTGGTAGGCTGAATGATTCTGCTTCTTAGCCGACGCCCTTCATCTATGGTCCCAAAAAGCTGAGGACGATGATTGTGCTTCACCCATGACCGCTTGGGAGGATCTGCAGGAGTATCTTCATCTTTGGAAGCACTGGAAGTTGTATTCAAAGCTATGGGAGGGGAAATAGGCTCATCTGGAGACACACTTGGAGAAGCCTTGATATTATCAGTTGATTCGTCTGTAACTTCAACGAACTGATTTTCTTCCCCGCTACTTGGTCTTTCAACCTCTTCATCATCAATAACAACATTTATGGATTCCATCACAGTCTCTGTTCTTTTATTGAAAACCCTATAAGCACGACTGGTTGAGGAATATCCCAAAAATATGCCTTCGTCGCTCTTTGGATCAAATTTCCCAAGATTCTCCCTATCACAAAGGATATAGCATTTACTTCCAAAAGTTCTGAAGTACTTTACTATGGGCTTTTTACCTCACCAAATTTCATAGGGAGTCTTGCTTGTTTCAGGCCTCAGGTAGACCCTGTTGATAATATGACACGCAATGTTCACTGCTTCTCCCCAGAAGTGTTGAGCAAGATTCTTTGAGTGGATCATCACATGAGCCATCTCCTGAATTACCCTGTTCTTTCTTTCGACAACTCCATTCTGCTGAGGAGTGATAGGAGAAGAAAATTCCTGCATGATTCCATACGAGAGACAGAATTCTTCGAACTTGGAATTTTTGAATTCTCTTCCATGATCATTGCGGATTCTTATAATCTGGCAATTTTGTTCAACCTGAATCTTCTTGAATAAATGTTGAGCTGCATCAAAAGCATCAGATTTTTCCCGAAGAGGAATAGCCCATGTATATCGAGAGAAATCATCCACAATTACAGTATATACCTTTTCCCACCTAAACTAGCAGTTCTAGTGGGACCCATGAGATCCATGTGCAGTAATTCTAAATTTCTAGAAGTTTGAATACCTGAGGTCTTCTTATGAGCGGCTCGAGTTTGTTTCCCTAGTTGGCAAGCACCACAGATTCATTTCCCAGTCTTCTCCATTTTGGGTAGATCTTTAACAATGTCTTTTCCTGCAATCTTTAACATATCTGAGAAATTCAGATGCCCTAACCTTTGGTGCCACAGTTCACTGTCATCTATGGTAGCCTTGTTGCAGAGAATCTGAGGATCTGTAGTAAGACCAAGAAGACCATAGCAATTGTCAGCAGTTATTACATTCCTTCTTGGAGAATTGCACCACCAAATCATTGTCACAAAATTGGCTGATGCTGAGGAGATTTGCCTTGAGCCCTTCTACATACAAAGCTTCCTGAGATGTTCAGAGACCTGGAATGTCGATGATTTTTTTTCCAATGACTTTGGATTGGCTCCCATTTCCATAGGTGATCCGTCCACCCTTGCCCATCTGAATTTCTTTCAGTAAAGTCTTGTCACCTGTCATGTGTTTAGAATAGCCACTATCCAAATACCACAAACAAGTATCAAGAATTTTCAGTGCAGTATGAGAAACTCAACACAGATTATCTTCATTTTTGACCCAGACTTGTTTGGAAGCTTTCTTATGATTATTTACCAGGACAGATCTTTGTTCATTAGGGGAGAGGTAAGCTAACTTCTCACTAATGAGTTTAACTTGATCACTTAACTTCTTTACTTGTTCTTCAAAACCTGGTTCATCTTTTCTAGGAGCGTGAGATTTATTCAAAGGTTTTTGAGAATGAATATGGAAGCAATTGGGGCGAATATGACCATTTACATTGCAGTGGTGACATGTAGGTATAGAATGACTTGCCCCTTCATCTTGAGTATGATCATGAGACATGCTAGGTTTAATAAACATAGTTCTATGAACAGACATAGCATGAGAAATAGAAGCAACTTTATCCATACTCAAATCATACATGATAGAAGTAAAAAATAAATAACACTCAAGAAATTAATCTTCTCAGAGTGTACCAAGCTCTGATACCAACTGAAAAATGAAATTGACTTCTAAAATAAAGGCAAGTGTGTGTGTGCACAATGTGTTAACAAAATAATGCGGAAAATAAATAACACAAGATTTTTGTTAACGAAGTGGAAACTTAAGATGAAAAAAACCACTCCAGGGCCAGCCAAACCCAGGATATCCACTATTCAGAAGACAAAACTAGTTACAAGATAGTAGCACTCACATACCCCTGCTATAGTGGTCGTACCTTGCACTTTAACGTGTAGCCTAACACAAACGCCTCCCAACCAGGTCTCCTACCTGAAGGGGTCTTCAATGAAATCCATTACCTTAGGGCTGACCCTTAAGATAGACTTCAATTTAAGCACAGCAATAGCACACATAGCAACGGCTTTAGAGAGAACAATTCAGCTCAATAACCTCACAAAGTAACTCTCTAAGCAATAGTGGAATTCAATACCGAATTCTTGCAATTCTTAAGCACAGGGGCCTCTATTTATAGGCTGAGGGCTCAAATGAGCATCTAGCTTGATAAAGCTGGGCGCCGTCTGGACGGTGGTCATAAGCTGTCCGGACGGACAACTGTGGAACCGAAATTCTAAAAATTTCACTGAAGATCTTTCGTGTTTGAGAGCCGCGTCCGGACGGTGAGGCACTGTCTTCCGGACGATTGCACATCCGCTGCAAGTAATTTCCATATAGAGACTTCGCGTGTTTGGATCAAGAGGATGGTCGTCCAGACGGTTGATCTGATGCACACAATTTCCAAATCTGATGCACGCTCATCCAGACCATTTTGACTGGCGTCCGAACGTCTAGATTTTGATTTGCGATACTTGCCTTATGGATGAGCGCGTCCGGACGGGGATCAACGTCGTCCGGACGGTTGCAGCAATCTTCCCATATTTGATTTTGGAAAGAAAATATGAAGCTTGTTCGAACACTGAGAGTCATCCAGACGGGCTGCTGAAGCGTCCGAATGGATGCAAACTGGAGCAGTTCGAGGCTTTTCGACACAGAGGAAGGTCCGGACGGGAATCCACATCGTCCGGATGGATGATGCTTTAGTCTGATGAGCTTCCGGACGGTATGACACGTCGTCCAGACAACTGAAGCTTTGGACAGCTAGACGTCCGGACGGGATGACACGTCGTCCAGACGGCTAACAGGGAATCAAATTTTCTGATTTGTAATCTGTACAGAGTCTTCTTGAAGTACTCTAAATAATGGAATCCCTATTAAAAAGCATCTTTACAACAAAGTGATTTTGTCCAACAGAATGTGGCCAAATACAAACTAACAAAAACTAACAAACTCCCTCTTTGGCCATTCTGGGACAAAAATCACTTGACTGGAATCAAACATATACTCGCCTTTTTGTCTCAAAGGGACAAAGGGTAAACAAATTATAGAAAGACCACAGTAATAAAATACTCCCCCTTGATGTCTCAATAGGGCAAGGGTAAACAAAGTATACAAAATCCACAGACAAAAACGTTTTATAATCCAAAACAATAGGAAAATAGAGAAGAGTCTGCAAATGGCCCAAAAGAGAGGAATAAAATCCTCCAAGTACGAAATCCTACTGATCCACTAAAATCAAGTAACGCAGAGAAAACCGTATAAAAAGCTGGATTTGAACTACTTCGGCTTTCAGCTCTGAAAGCCAGGAACCATGAACTGAAAAACCTTTAGTTGCTTGATTTTGCAAAGCCTGAACTTGGTTATCCGCAGATTGACATCCTCTAAGCAACTAGTCTGCAAGATAAAAGAGGAGATTCACCACTGAACCTCTATCTGATACAGATATGGGGGAGATGCTACGGAATTTGAGCTAGGGGAAAAAGCTCATCTTAATCCTGAGACCTTTGGAATTTGAACATCCGACTTCAACAACAATCAGTTTTCCTAAGGTTCCATCTGTCAGCTATTGTGTTGGGAGCTACTGGACGACATATTCCTGAAAAGATTTAAACATAAATATTTCCAACAATAACACCAGAAAGAAATATTAGATCTTGTTAGTCCCAAAAAGAAAGTGGTATTATGACAGCTGCCAATTGAATGCCCAAGTATTACAAAAGCAAAGATCACAATCCAAATGACCCAGATATATCAATATCAACCCAACACACAAACATAATAGGATTTTCATGCACAATATCTAAAGAAAAAAATTCCAATCACCAAATATTCCAATATTCTAAAAACCACAAAAACTTAAAAGAACAAAGGAAGATACAACAAATACCATTGAATGAGAAGAAATGTGCAGAGAATGCCAAAATCTCGGGAGAAGAAATGTGCAGAGAAAAACACACAACATGACATGATAAATCAATAAAAATGCAGAGATGTGTGTATGGCAGAGAAAGAGACTCAAGTCTTAAATCTATAGAGATCCCGTCCGGATATGTCACTTAACTGTCCGAACGGCTACTGCTAGGACAGCGTACGACAAGACTGCTCTTGTCCGGAAATAAGAATAGGTCCGTCCAGATGCTTCACACTGAAGATCTGAAACTATAGAAAAATTTGCAGAAAAATAGTTTTTCCTAAAGTTAGTTTCAGAACACGCATATATAATCAACTGATAAAGCAGTCAGATAACATTGCAAAAACATGCGAAGATATAAATGAGAGTTAAGTATTCAATAAGCACAAATTTCCCTGCAAATTGAAATTTTAAATAGTTTACTCAACTCATGTAATGCGTGTGTGTGTGAAAGCTTTCTCAATAAGGTATGAAGTTCACTGATATGACTTAAAGCACCAGATTTTCTAAACAAGAGAAAAAATCAATGAAAGATTAGTCAAATGTCAAACCTTATTATTTACTAGGGCCTAGCCACCCTCATCTGATACAGCACCTAAGATGCAGCACCTAATTGTTTTACTTGTACCATGAAGGACAAGGTAAAATTTTACTTGCACCATAAAGGACAAGGCATAGAGCTAATTCAACACAAAAGCAGTGAATATAGGCATCTAGCACATAAATCAGAAGAATTACTGCTTGTTTCTTGTTGGTCCTGCAACATAGAGAGAATACTAGAATTTTTAGGCTCTAGGTTCAACTAGCAGTTGGTCAATTTGACCATTTTAAAAACATCTCCCTCACTGGAATTTCCAGAAGCAAGAAGTCAGAGAGGAAAATGATGTACCAAAGGGGAGCCTTGGATAGTGCACAATATTTCATCGCATAAAAAAACAACTATCTATCATTAAGATGCAATATGAAAACTTAGCAGATATCAGACATAAACTCTGAATCATATGTAAGCATATTTAATTAATTCATAATGAACTGAGAGATCAGGCAAAAACACATGCAATATCTGAAAAGCTATCAAAAGAAAAAAATAAAATTCTGCATCTCCTCCCCAATTTTTTATTTATTTTATTTTATGTTGAAAACAATAAAACAGAAAAACAACAAAGACATTCATATGGAAAAGGAAATAACATCTAGTCCCAGCATGTAAGATAAAATCAAACCTGTCCTCAGGGAGAGAGGTTTAGAAATACCGAGACAGAAAAGCAGCCTCCAAACGCGCTTTTAACTGTCATCCCAAAAAAAAAATCTGCAGAAGATTCTCAAGATAACAAGAGAAAAAATATGGGGATAAAATAAATGGTTCCTCAAACAGAATGCAAGGCATGAATAAGATATGACATGATAAACAATACAATGCAAACATACCTGACATGCACTAGGATTTAAGAACCAAAGTCCACTCCCCCTCAAGGGGTGAATGGTCTCATCATTCTTGACCCATACCTGCTTGACCCGTGGAGATGTTTTGCGGGTCATGTCCATGTTGGCCATACTCCTTAGCATACCTTGTATTAGGCTCAGTAATCCTTCATAGCCATGGCTGCCATTGGGCTTCTGCGGCTTTCTCTTGTAGCGCCTTGATTTATTCTTCTTTGGTTTGCCACTCTGATTGGCAAGAACAAAATTATGCTGATGCCGTTTAGCGTGAAGAGCCATCGGAGGTATTGTGCTTGGTGTAGCTCTTGTTGGCAGCTTCCTTTGAACCTTCGACTTCTGGAGATGTGGACATTTGGATCCGATGTGACCAGTGATGCCGTAGTGATGACAGGTAGGTAGGCTTCTTTTCTTTGAGTGCTTCTTGACATTCTCTGCAAAATTATGATTAGCATTCTTACAAATAACATTGCCCTTACCTTTTATATGTCTCCTATGCAGAGGGACATATTTAGATGAAGAAGAATCTTCAATTTCACTTTTCCTCAGAGCATCCTGCTTAATCCAAGGCCTGTGGGATTTCAACAAAAAACAATTTGGCCTAATATGACCAATCTTCCCACAATTATAACAGGTAGAGACAAACTTTCCATGAGCATGTGTACCTGTATCTTTGGATTTTGGCTTCCCACAATTATTCAAGCAAGAATTTTCAGAATTATTCAAACAAGCAATGTCTACTATCACATGCTTAATAAAAATAAAATCTAATTCAGAATCAGAAGCATGTGAAGTAGAAGCACTCAAATCATCAACAATTAAATCAGGCATGTTAGAAATATCTGAATGAATACAAAACACTCTTTAAATTATCACTAGAGAATTTTTTAAATTTATTCTCAAGTGAATCAATAATGTCAAATAGCACGGTATTCTCAGTTTCAAAGAGTCTATCAAAGCATGTGATTCAGATAATTGAACAATCAAAGAGACTCTTTTTCTTGCTTCACCTTTTTAAGCTCTTTATGAGAAACTTTAGAATTTTTAGAATTCTTCAATCCTTAAAGAGCTTAATATCATAATTCTCTTTAGATAACTGAGAAGAATTCATGACAAAAGGTGTAATAAAAAAATAGAAGTGGCATAAGATAAGGATCACACTCAAGAATTAAATCCTTTAAACGGAGTGTACCAGCCTTGATACCAATTGAAAATTATTGGACAATTAACTGTGTGTGTTAACAGTGTACAACAAAATATTAAATGCAGAATTTAAAGGAGACAAATATTTTGTTGACGAAGTGGAAACTCAATCAAGAGAAAAACCACTCTGGGACAGCCAAACCCAGGATATCCACTATTCAGAAGACAAAGCTAGTTACAAAGTAGTAGTACTCACATACCCTTGATGCAGTGGTCGTACCTTGAACTCTGACGTGTAACCCAACATGAACGCCTGCCAACCAAGTCTCCTACTTGAAGGGGTCTTTAATGGAATCCTTTACCTTAGGGCCAACCCCTAAGATAGACTTCAAATAAGCGCAGCAATTGCATACAACGGTAACGGCTTAAGAGAGACTACTCAGCACAATAACTCTAAAAATACAACTCTTTAAGCACTATGGAATTCAGTACCAAATTCTTGTAGTTCTCAACCGAAGGGACCTTTATTTATAGGGTGTAGGTTCAAATGAGCGTCTGGCTTGAAATGCCTACACGCCGTCTGGACGGTAGACATAAGGCGTCCAGACGGACAACTGTGCGATTGGCTTTCCAAATTTTGTAGAAATTCTTTCCTAAATTGAGCCGCGTCCGGACGGTGTTGCCCTGTCATCTGGACGATCGCACTTTAGCTGCACGTAATTTCCATATCAAGGCTTGGAGAGTCCGGACCATGACATCTGTTGTCCAGACGGTGAATTTGATGCATGTAATTTCCATATATGAAGCTCGCACATCTAGACCATGAAGACAATCGTCCGGATGTCTGAATTTTGAATGCACGACTTGCCTTATGGATGAGCGCCTTCGAACAGGAATCCACATCGTCCGAAATGTTGCAGCTATCTTCCCATATCTGTGTTTTGGAAAGAAATCCCATAGCTGATCGAACACTAAGTGGTGTCCAGACGTGCTACTAAAACTTTTGGACAGATGCAAGTTGGAACAGTTCGAAGCTTCTCAACATAGAGGAAGGTCCGGACGGAAAGTTCTCGTCATCTGGACGAATGATGCTTGGACAGTTGAGCGTCCAAAAGGTATATCACATCGTCCTCACGGCTGCAAGGGATCCGATTTCATTGACTTGTAGACTTTGCAAAATCTTCTAGAAGAACCCTGAAGAAGACTTCTAAAAACTAACTAAACCTTTGTTTCAAAGCATCATTGTTAATGTTACTGACTGATGAGTGTCCAGGCATTTCACTAGGCTGTTCGGACGATAAACTCGGGATTCGACTTTTGTTGAGCTGTAGACTTTGTAGAGTCTTCTTGGAGTCTGAAAATTCATTCTTGATGTTTGTGACACTGATTTTGTCATAATAAGGCCCTTTCCATATCAGAGAAATAAACTCTGAATATTTGAAGACTCTAAACTGATATGGCATCCCTATGAAATCAGCAACAACACATGATAGTGATTTTGTCCAACAGAATGCAGCCAACACAAAAACTAACATCTATCTTCTCTGTTAATTTAACACATTATTAGCGCTATCTTCTCCGCTAATTTAACATACTATTAGCGCAATCTTTTCCGCTAATTTAACATACTATTAGGGCTATCTTCTCTGCTAATTAATCACACCATTAGTCAAACACATACCTTATTCTTCTATCATTGCTTTTCTCCATTATTCCTTCAACCTTGGTTCATCCTTCGGTCTTATCAATGGATCGATGCCTTAGTACCTAAATCTTTGGTTTATCCATCGATCTAGTCAACCTCTTGACGCCTTGGTACATAAACCTCAGTTCATCCGTTGGTCTACTCAATCCACTGACGCCTTGGTACTTAAACCTCTAGTCTTTTTATCAAGATTTATATGACACCACAGTATAATTATGCAAGCAGCATCACATCCATAATCTCAACCAAAACATGTTACACATATTAAATGCCAGACATCAATTAGCATATAATCAAATAAAACAGAGATCATTACATTGCTAAAGACTAAACCACACGTATCACCCTCAGTGAGTAAGAAATACTCATAGTTCTTTCCTGCTACAAAGATTGATCCACAGATATAATCATTGCAATATACATATATAATACAAGCAAATAGCGAATCAATACAATTCACTAAACATAGATTTTAACCCTATATTCATTTGTGATTTCTTAATCCTATTATTATTTTACATAGTAACGGCATATAAAATCTTTCAATCATAATGCCATATATTTCATGTGGACATTATAACTGCATTCATTATTAAATTACCAAAATACTATTAACCATAACAATTACAAAAATACCCTTTTTAAAAATACCAATTTTAACATCACATAATCAACACATAGTTAACACTACATAGCCCTAGATCAGCAAATCCACAATATGCCCCATATCACAGTCCATTCGGCCAACCATTACAATTCTAAGATTCCCAACTATTCACAACAACAGAGTTTATATTTAAAACCCAAATCACCCAACTTTTCACACTACCCAAATATTTGGTCAATTGGACTTCAAACATTCAACCCACAACTGGGGATTAAACTCCACTTTGAAAACCTTATTTTAAAACAAAACTTATAACATTAAAGGATAAGAAT
This sequence comes from Alnus glutinosa, assembly GCF_958979055.1. NCBI lineage: Eukaryota > Viridiplantae > Streptophyta > Magnoliopsida > Fagales > Betulaceae > Alnus > Alnus glutinosa. Next base: position 15,045,112 of record NC_084891.1, on the reverse strand, counting down.
CTTATCCAAAATATCTAAAATATCTTTTTAGGATATTTTGTAAAATATCTCAAAATATCTTTTGAGATATTTTGTAACAAACGTAATCATAAAACATGTTATTCTTTTCGTTTCTTAATCCATTCTACCTCTTACCTTCTAAAGCGTTCTTTCCTTTTCATATCTCGTTCTACCACTTATCTTTTAAAACGTCTTTTCCATTTTCTTATCTTTTCTACTAATCAAGAGATAACGTAGATATGATCTTAGAGATTCTTGCCTTAATCAAAACCCGAGAGAGAGATCCTTCTTTCCTCTTTGTTGCTAGACACTCGAGAGGAAGAGAAAGAGATGAATTAAGAGAACTTCTCCCACAATGCTCACACACACCAAATTCGGCCAAGATAGAGTGATGGAGAGGATCCTCGATTCTCCTTTTCGTGTACCAATCCAAGAGGTAGAGAGAGAGAGAGAGAGAGAGAGAGAGAGAGAGAGTTAGAGATATTTATATATGTTCGTGATGAAGAAAAGAGAGTTCTTTTTCTTTTGAACCGAAACTAAAAGGGAAAGAGCAAGAGCTCTTCATGCTACGACATCCATGGAGAGAGTGATGCAAAGAAGCATGAAAGAACTAGAGAAATCATGAGAAGAGAAGGAAGAGACTTACCAAAAGTTATCGTCCAAGGGAGAAGAAGATGCAATCCTTCTTCTTTGATGCAATTCCAATTAAAAAGGACTAGAGGAAGAGCTAGAGTGTAATAACCCTGACTCCCTTTCGAGGATAGAATAATCTTTACCACCTATGAGAATGGATAACTAGACAGGAATAATAAACACCTGATTTTAAATGTGTTTTTTTTTATTTCTTGTTATTAAATAACCGCTTCTATATTTTATTAAAACACCTGCTTTTAAATTTAATAAATTTTAAATCAATTTAAATTCCACTTTTATATTTAATATTTATATTAATATTTAAAAACCCAATCTATTTTATATTTTAAATATGAGATACCTGATTTTATTATTATTAAAATACATGTTTTTTATTCATAAAACCCTAGCAGCCATAGAGTGAAACCTTACTCCTATAAATAAATATTTTAGCCATCACCACCCTCACACCTTGTAATATTTTACTACAAGCTAATCGCACCTCTCTCTCTCCCTCTTGCTAGGAATTTCGGTTTTCTACAGACAAGGTAATCTTTCTGTCTATTTTATATTTTTGTCTCCTTGGTTGATAGTAGTATGAATGCAATTGTTTCTCTTCTTTTCTTTCAACTTCCTGTACTGCTATCACCTGCATCGTCCTTCTCCTATTTCCTTTCTTTTCTTTCCTGAACACTGCTGACCAAAACCTGCAATTGATTTGGATACTATCATTTTTTTCTCCTGTGTACCGTAGCATGACATCACATGGGAATTGCTTTAACCATCCTTTGCTTTTGATTTTTGTCTCTTGTTTGCAACTAGTCATGAAAGTCAACATATATATATATATATTAGTTTTCTTCTTTTTGTTTTGTTTTGTTTTTTTGTTTTATTTCCTACTGCCACCAACACCCATTAAAAGACACTGGACCATTGTGTATATATATATATCTCCCTGGTCTAGCTGAAACCAAATTCAGGCTTGCTGAATTGTTGGATTCTCAACCTTTTCAAAATAGTCAATTACTATTTTTTAGAAATTACCCGTGTCGTTTTTTTTTTTTTGTTTTTACTTCTCTGTACAGATTTGGGTTGCCATAAATCCTTCCACAGAGAGACATGTATAGTCCTGAAAATTCTATCTTTGTATAAAGAAGTCTAGTGTAAACATTCAAACCTTCTTGTCAATTTCTTAAAAATCATGGATCATTTTTATAAATCATTTTTATTATGGGTATAGTTTGTGATACCGGAATTTATTAAACTCTATAATTATAAAAGAAAATATTTCCAATGACAATTACCTTTATTGAGTCGTATTACTAATGTCAATAAAAGAAAACGTGTTGTTACTTATTTAATGATTTAAATATTATTCGAGTAATTAATGTCGTTAAACATGCCTAGAGAATCCATTCTTAGTAGGTTAGCAAGACAAATCTTAGTGGTGTAAGCGTGTAGTCTAGTGACTAGCATGAGGTATTAATTTATTTAAACCTCCACCAGGTGACTAGTTAGCTGTCGAGATATTCCAACGACGTATTGCATTCAGAGATGTAAGGGATCCTCTACCCCTTCTAAAATTATTTTTATGTCATTATTTTATCCATTGATTCTAGCATATTTATGAATAATTGTTCTCATTATGTGTTTCAAATTTATATTGATGCATGAAGGATTATTTTAAAATAGTTTTGAAATGAAAGTTGTTGGTATAAATGATATTCTTGAAATCAGCAGTTTTAAGAGAAGCTTTAGTTATAAAGGATTTTTTTAATTATAGTAAATTGCTGAGTTGGTTCCCGAGACGGGAAGTTACTACTTTTTGAAATTAATGAGAAAATGAGAGTAAAAACCCTCCCACACGTTGCCTAAAGAGTTACCAAGCATAGTGAAAGGATTAAGAATAAATTATGAGAAGGAGAAAGATTTTTATAAATGAGGCATGTGTGTGGAGGAGACTATTATTTTGGCCCTAGAGATATTCACAGAGATTTACAGAGTTTAAGCTCGGTACCGTTGCTTGAGATGGAAGCACAACCGCTGAAGGACGTTGAGAAGGCGGGAATTCATCTCCAGGTCATGCAAAGTGCACTTTGATTAATTAGTTGACGAAGCAGGCCTGCGGCCATAGTTACCTGCCATGGTCACAGCAAAGACCGCACAACCCTAAGTACACAGGGTGTAATAGTGTACATGGGCCCTAAATATGAGAAGTTTTAATTATCAACCAGAAATCTTATGTGTTAAGCAAAATGGCGAACTTATATCTATGTTCTAGAAATTTAGATTTCAAGTATGTTTTTAATAATTGTTTTAAATAAAATGAATTAAACACAACCGTTTTATGGTTGAGGGTTACCTTACTGAGCATTTCTCGCTCACCCCTTACTTTGTTTTGTTTTCAGGTTATGAGCAGAGAAATCTAGGCGGCTGGGATGGGATTTAGGCTTACATTAGGACGTTGCATTTCAATTATCTTAATAAGTGCACTTGCACTATAAATTTAGTTCCCTTTGGATTTTCTTTTAATGTATCAAACACACTTACTCTTTTCGAAATAACCGTTTCTGCATTTATTGAAGCTCTGAGATTAAAATTATTTTCCTAGTAAATTATTTAATTTATCATATTAGTTAGGATATCTGGCAGACCTTATGAATCTTCGCGGTTCTGGCGTAAGAAAATGGACTAACCTAACCCTTAGTGGTTTGGGGGCTTTACATAGAGAGTTTTTTCCTTTCTCTTGATGCAACCGAACCAAAAGAGAAGAAGAGAGAGTTGCAAATATAAGAGAGAAGCTGAGAGAGAAATTTGAGAGAGTTTCTCTAAGAGAAGAAGAAGATGCGATTTGTGAAAGGAGCCATCCTTTTATAAAAGAATGAATGGCCAAGATTGCACCATTTGGATTTAATCCAATGACTAGAAACCAATCTTGAAGGCAAGTTTGATGACACACCCAAGTAATCATTACATCATCAAAATATCTCTTATCTTAGTAACCTTATCCTATAGTTAGGTAATTTTATCCTTCAATGTTTACTTGACCTTATAGTAACTATTAAAGTACCATATAAGACAAGAATGGACACTTGTCAACTCAAGAAAGCTTCAGAAAATCAATAGGGTGATGTGGCAATGAGGTGGGCTGCCACACATGCATGCTGTCCAGTCCAGGGGCAGTAGGTACACGGACAATTTCGGCAAACCTACCAAAATCTGATTTCTTTTAAACTTTATAAGTAGATAGAGGACTCCATGACAAGCGTTTTGGCTTTTGAATCGACCAAAACGGAGTTTGTTTGACCCTATTTTTGTTATTCCAAAGTTTAAGGTTCGTTTTAACATGTCGATACACTAATACATATTTAATCTCTTTGAACATATCTTAATGAATATTTATGAATAAATATTCATATTTAGTTTATTAGACCATAAATCCGATTTTAAGATATTTTATTTAATATCTTAAAATACGGGGTGTTACAGCTACGGGCTCAGAAGTCGAAGGTTTAGAGGAAGCTGCCAACAAGAGCTACACCAGGCACTCTGCTTCTGACAACACTTTAGGCTCCACGGCATCAACAGCGATAGCTGAAGTTTGCTCCTACCAATCAGAGTGGCAAACCAAAGAAGAACAAATCAAGGAGCTACAAGAGAAAGCCATAGAAGCCCATTAGCAACCATGGCTATGAAGGATTGCTGAGCCAAATACAAGGTATGCTAAGGAGAATGGCTAACATGGACAAAACCCGCAAACTACCTCCACGGGTCAAGCAGGTATGGGTCAAGAATGATGAGACCATTCGCCCCTTGAGGGGGAGTGAACTCACCTAGTAAAGGTGAAGTCTCACCATGCCTACGATTTTGGTTCCTATATCCTAGTGCATGTCAGATATGTTTGCTTAGCTTGGTCTATCATATTTTATCTTATTCATGCTTTGCATTCTGTTTGAGGAACAATCTATTCTATCTCCTATGTTTTCTCTTGTTGTCTTGAGAAACTACTGCAGGTACTATTTGGGGATGATAGAAAAAGCACATCAAGCTGTTGCTTTTCTGCCTTGGTATGTCTAAACCTCTTTCCTTGAGGTTAGGTTTGATCTTACCATACATGCTAGGAGTATTTTTGCATTCATTGTCATCTAGTATGTTTTTGTTGTTTTTCTGTCTTTTTGTTTTCAACATTTTAAAAAAAAAAATTAGGGGAGAAGATGCAGAATTTTATTTTGTTTTATTTTGATAGCTTTTTAGACATTGCATGTATTTTTTCATGATATCTTAGTTCATTGTGCATTGATTAAATACGTTTATATATGATTGAGAGTCTATGCCTGATGTCTGCAAAGTTCCCTGTGCATTTTAATGTTAGATAGTTGCTTTTCTCATGCGATGAAAAATGTGCACTATCCACGGCTCCCCTAAGGTACATTTTTTTCTCTCTGACTTTTAGCTTCTAAAAATTATGATGAGAGAGATTTTTTTTGCTAAGATGGTCAAATTGACCAATTTGCTAGTTGAACCAAGAACCTAAAAATTCTAGCATTCTCTCTAGGTTGCAGCACCAAGTGATAAAAAGCATTTAAAATTTAAAAAATATGGATAAATAAAAAAGATCCTCTACTTTTGTGTTATAAATCTGTTCTTGAACTTATCCCTATAGAAACGGTCAGTGACCAAATCATTGCGGAAATAGATGGTCACTAAAGGACTAAGTAAAAGAAAAGTGCTGCATCTTAGGGGAGTATTAGATGAGGGTGGATAGACCCTAGTAATAAATAAGGTTTGACTTTTGACTGATCTAACATTGATTTTCTCTCTTATTTAGAAAATCCGGTTGCTTTAAATCATATCAGCAAACATCATATCTTATTGAGAAAGCTTTCACACACACACACACACATTGCATGAGTTGAGTAATCTATTTAAAATTTCTATTTGCAGGGAAATTTGTGCTTATTGAATACTTGACTCTCAATTATGTCTTTGCATATTTTTGATTTGCTATTTGACTGTCTTATCAGTTATTTATACATGCGTGTTTTGAAGCTAACTTTAGGGAAAATTATTATTTCTGCAAATTTTCCAATATTTTCAGCTTTTCAATGTGAAGCGTCCAGACGGACTTAGCTTAGAGTCCAGACACATGCGATCCTGTCAATTGCTAGTTTGGCAAGTGGACCATCCGGACGCATTGGTATCACGTCCGTACATGATCCTTACAGGTTTTAATTCGTCTCTTTGTTTTCTCTGCCATCCACACACCACTGCATTTGTATTGATTTATCATGTCATGTTTTGTGTTTCTCTTATGGATTTCTCCTGAGATTTTGGCATTCTTTGCACATCTCTTCTCATTCCATGGTATTTGTTGTGTCTTCCTTTGTTCTTTTAAGTTTTTGTGCTTTTTAAGGATATTGGAATATTTTCTTGAGATATAGTGCATGAAAATCATTTTCTGTCTGTGTGCTGGGTTGATATTGATATATCTAGGTCATTTGGATTGAGATATTTGCTTTTGTAATTCTTGAGCATCCAAATTGCAAGTTGTCATAATACCACATTCTTTTCAGAACTAACAGTGAAAAATTAAAATGACTTCTAATATAAACAAGTGTGTGCAATAATGTGCAACAAAATATCAAAATGCGGAATTAAAGGAGACAGATATTTTTTTGACAAAGTGGAAACTCAGTTAAGAGAAAAACCACTCCAGGGCTTGCCAAACCCAGGATATCCATTATTCAGAAGACAAAGCTAGTTACAAAGCAATAGCACTCACATACCCTTATGCAGTGGTCATACCTTGAACTTTAACGTGTAACCCAACACGAATGCCTCCCAACCAAGTCTCCTACTTGAAGGGGTTTTCAATGGAATCCTTTACCCTAGGGCCAACCCCTAAGATAGACTTAAGATCAGCGCAACAACAGCACACACAACAACGGCTTAAGAGAGACTAACTCAGCACAATGACTCTAAAATATAACTCTCTAAGCACTTAGGAATTAATTACCAAATTCTTGCGGTTCTCAAGCCTAGGGACCTCTATTTATAGGCTACAGGTTCAAATGAGCATTTAGCTTGAAAAACCTAGGCGCCATCTGGACGGTGGACATAAGGCATCCGGACGAACAACTGTGTGATCGACTTTCCAAAAATTTCGCTGAAATTCTTTCCTGATTTGAACCGTTTCCGGACGGTGTTGCCCTGTCGTCCGGACAGTTGCACTTCAGCTGCACTCAATTTCCATACAAAGGCTTCGTGCGTCCGGATCGAGGGAATGGTCGTCCGAACGGTTGATCAGATGAAAGCTGTTGTCCGGACGTCTGAATTTTGAATCCGCAACTTGCCTTGGGGATGACCGCATCTGGACGGGAATCCACAACGTCCAAACGGTTGCAGCGATCTTCCCATATTTGTGTTTTGGAAAGAAATCCTATAGCTATTCGAACACTAAGTGACGTGTTGCTGAAACGTTCAAACGGATGCAAGCTGGAATAGTTCGAAGCTTCTTGACACAGAGGAAGGTTCAGACAGAAAGTTCTCGTCGTTCGGACGAATGATGCTTTGGATAGTTGGACATCCGGAAGGTATGTCACGTCATCCAGACGGCTGCAAGGGATCTGATTTCTCTGGCTTGTAGACAGTACAGAATCTTCTAGAAGACCTCTGAATAGCTGAATCCCTGTTTAAATGCATCATTACATAGAAGTGATTTTGTCCAACAGAATGTAGCCAATATCACACTAACAAACAAGAACTAATATTTCTTTGTGGTATTATTTTTGGCCATTCTGGGATAAAAATCACTTGACCGGGTTAAAAATACATTTTCAGTCCAAAACTAACATATACTCCCCATTTTTGTCTCAAAGGGACAAAGGGTAAACAGAGTATAGAAAGACCACAGTAATAAAATACTCCCCCCTTGATGTCTCAACAAGACAAGGATAAACAGAGTATACAAAATCTACAGACAAAAATGTTCTAAAATCCAAAACAATAGGAAAATAGAGAAGAGTGTGCAAGTGACCCAAAAGAGAGGAACAAAAATCTTCCAAGTACCAAATCCTGTTAATCAACTAAAATCAAGTAACAGAGAGAAATCTGAATAAAAAGCTGGATTTGTACTACTTCGGCTTCTAGCTCAAGAAGCCGGGAACCAAGGACTGAAAAACCTTCAATCTCTTGATTTTGCAAAGCCTGAAACTGGTTATCCGTAGATTGACATCCTCTAAGCAACTGGTGTGCAAGATAAATGAGGAGATTCACCACCGAACCTCTAATTGTTACAGATCTGAGGAGGATGCTATGGAAGGCTATGCATGAGCTAAGGGAAAAAACTCGACTTAATTCTGAGACCTTTGGAATTTTGAACATCCGACTTCAACAACAGTAAGTTTTCCAAAGGATCCATCTATCAAACATTGTACTGGGAGCCGCTGGATGTCATATTCCTGAACCAAAACCAACTAGAAATATCTCCAAAAATACCATTAGATCCAGTTAGTTCCAAAAATAATGTGGTATTTAAGACGGCTGGCAAATGGATGCCAAAGAAAATATAAGCAATGCAGCATATCAAGATCAGCCCAGCACACAGACAGAATAGGATTTTCATACACAATATCTCAAAAAAAAAATTCCAATCACCAAATATTCCAATATTCTAAAAAGCACAAAAACTTAAAAGAACATAGGAAGATACAACAAATACCATGGAATGAGAAGAAATTTGCAGAGAATGCCAAAATCTCGGGAGAAATCTGCGAGAAAAACACACGATATGACATGATAAATCAATAAAAATGCAAAGATGTGTGTATGGCAGAAAAAGAGACGCAAGTCTTGAACCTATAGAGATCCCGTCCGGACATGTCACTAAACCGTCCGAATGGCTACTACTAGGACAGCGTACGGCAAGACTGCGCTCGTCCGGACATAAGAAAAGGTCCATCTGGACACTTCACACTGAAAATCTGAAACTTGAGGAAAATTTGCAGAAAAATATTTTTCCCTAAAGTTAGCTTCAGAACACGCATATATAATCAACTGATAAGGCAGTCAAATAGCATTGCAAAAATATGCAAATATATAAATGAGAGTTAAGTATTCAATAAGCACAAATTTCCCTGTAGATAGAAATTTTAAATAGATTACTCAACTCATGCAATGCGTGTGTGTGTGAAGGCTTTATTAATAAGGTATGAAGTTCACTGGTATGACTTAAAGTAAATGGATTTTCTAAACAAGAGAGAAAATCAATGAAAGATTAGTCAAAAGTCAAACCTTATTATTTACTAGGGCCTAGCCACCCTCACCTGATACACTCCCCCTAAGATACAACACCTAATTGTTTTACTTGTACCATGAAGGACAAGATAAAATTTTACTTGCACCATGAAGGACAAGATATAAAGCTAATTCAGCACAGAAGTATTGAATATAAGCATATAACACAGAATTCAGAAGAATAACTGCTTGTTTCTTATGGTGCTGCAACCTAGAGCGAATGCTAGAATTTTTAGGCTCCAAGTTCGACTAGTATATTGGTCAATTTGACCATCCAATCAAAAACATCTCCCTCATTAGAATTTCCAAAAGCAAGAAGTCAGAGAGGAAAATGATGTACCTTAGGGGAGAGCCTTGGATAGTGCACATTTTCATCGCATGAAAAAAGCAACTATCTATCATTAAGATGCAACAGGAAAACTTAGTAGATATCAGACATAAACTCTCAATCATATATAAGCATATTCAATTACTGCACAATGAACTGAGATATCAAGCAAAAACATATACAATATCTGAAAAGCTATCAAAAGAAAGAAAAATAAAAAATAAAAATTCCGCATCTTTTCCCCCAATTTTTTTTTTTTTTTTTTGGTTGAAAACCAATAAACAGAAAAACAACAAAGACATGCTTATGGAAAAGGAAATGACATCTAGTCCCAGCATGTAAGGTAAAATCAAACCTGTCCTCAGGGGTAGAAGTTTAGAAATACCAAAATAGAAAAGCAGCCACCTGACATGCTTTTAACTATCATCCCAAAAAAATATCTGCAGAAGTTTCTCAAGATAACAAGAGAAAAATATAGGGATAGAATAAATGGTTCCTCAAACAGAATGCAAGGTATGAATAAGATATGGCATGATAAACAATGCAATGCAAACATACCTGACATGCAATAGGATTTAGGAACCAAAATCCTAGGCTTGATGAAACTTCACCTTTACGAGGTGAGTCCACTCCCCCTCAAGGGGTGAATGGTCTCATCATTCTTGACCCATACCTGCTTAACCTATGGAGATGGTTTGCGGGACATGTCCATGTTGGCCATACTCCTTAGCATACCTTGTATTAGGCTCAGCAATCCTTCATAGCCATGGCTGCCATTGGGCTTCTGCGACTTTCTCTTGTAGCACCTTGATTTGTTCTTCTTTGGTTTGCCACTCTGATTGGCAGGAACAAACTTCTGCTGATGCCGTGGAACCTGAAGAGCCATCAGAGGTATAGTGCCTGATGTAGCTCTTGTTGGTAGCTTCCTCTGAACCTTCGACTTTTGGTGCTGTGGACATTTGGATCGGATGTGATTGGTGATGCCGCAGTGATGACAGGTAGGTAGGCTTCTTTTGGTTGAATGCTTCTTGACATTCTCTGCAGAATTATGATTAGCATTCTTACAAATAACATTGCCCTTACCATTTATATATCTCCTATGCGAAGGGACATATTTTGATGAGGAAGAATCCTCAACTTCACTTTTCCTCAGAGCATCATGCTTAATCCAAGGCCCATAGGATCTCAACAAATAACAATTTGGCCTAATATGATCAATCTTCCCACAATTATGAGAAGTAGGGACAAACATACCATGAGCATGTATACCTGTATCTTTGGATTTGGCTTCACACAATTATTTAAGCAAGAATTTTCAAAATTATCCAAACAAGCAGTGTCTACTATCACAGGCTTAATAACAATAGAATCTAATTCATAATCTGAAGCGTATGAAATAAAAGCACTCAAATCATCAACAATTAAATCAGGCTTGTTAGAAATATCTGAATGAATACAAAGCATGCTCTTTAAATTTTCACTAGAGAATTTTTTCAAGAGATCTTCAGATTCTTTTAACTTATTCTCAAGTGTATCAAAAATGTCAAATAGCATGGTATTCTCAGATTTCAAAGAGTCAATCAAGGCATGTGATTCAAATAACTAAACAATCAAAGACTCTTTTTATTGCTTCACCTTTTTGAGCTCTTTTGGAAAAACAATTTTATCCATTTTAGCAAAAACTTTAGAGAGCTCAATATCATAATTTTCTTCAGATAACTGAGAGAAATCCATGATAAAAGGTGTAATCAAAGAATAGAAGTCACAAAAGAGATAAGGATCACACTCAGGAATTAAATCCTTTAAACGGAGTGTACCCGCTTTGATACCAATTGAAAAATTAAAATGACTTCTAAGGCCATCTCCAACAGAGTTGCTATTTTAACCGAAGGAGTTAAATTTGACTATTATCAGCACTTTCTCTTCTCCAGCAGAATAGCTAGTTTAGCCAAAATTGTAAACACATAAACAGTAAATAGCCAATGTTGCCTATTCACTGTTCATCTGTTTACAATTTTTTTTATTAATATTTTCTCCCCCTCTCTCTCTCTGTTAATCCACCGCATCCCTCTCCCTAACTGCGCGCCATATCCACACCTTCTTCTCGGCTGTGTCTCGAATGCGGGGAAGAGACCGAGTTGCCGACGAGTTCTGGGAAGGTCCACTGCAAGTTGTTTAGGTAACACCAAAGACTCAGCCGTGGGGGAAAGGGGTTCTGGCAAACTGTGCGCCATACCCACAACTCCAAAACTAGACGCTGCCACCTCCTTCTTGACTGGGTTTGGAATGTGGTGATGAGACAACTTTCGACAAGTTCTTGGAAGGACCATTGAAAATTCCTTAACACTCTAATCTTGGCAAGTTCTGGGAAGGACCACCGGCGAATTCTAGCCATCCAATTGACGCAGACACCTCCTTTTTGGCAGGGGATGGGTGACGGCGAGAATGGCCACCGGCGAGAAGGGCCACCGTTGAGCTCGTGGAAAAGATGGGTTCGCCCTTTGGGGCTAGAGCTTCAGGCATGTGTGTCTGGTTGAGTCTGTTTCCGACCACAAAGAGGGTTTGTTCTAGCCTCTTCGTCGTCCAGCAGAGGATGAGGAGAAAAAAATAATAAAAAAAGAATGACAAATAATATTTAAATGAAAGTAGAGAGTAGAATAGAGAATCTGTTGGAGTGAATATAAGAAAAACAGTAGTTAAAGTAAAGAGTTGTATTTTTTCAACCGCTATTATAACTTTTGCTGCTGGAGATGGCCTAATATAAACAAGTGTGTGCAATAGTGTGCAACAAAATATCAAAATGCGGAATTAAAGGAGATAGATATTTTGTTGACGAAGTGGAAACTCAGTTAAGAGAAAAACCACTCCGGGGCAGCCAAACCCAGGATATCCACTATTTAGAAGACAAAGCTAGTTACAAAGCAGTAGCACTCACATAACCTTATGTAGTGATCGTACCTTGAACTCTAACGTGTAACCCAACACGAATGCGTCCCAACCAAGTCTCCTACTTGAAGGGGTCTTCAATGGAATCCTTTACCCTAGGGCCAACCCCTAAGATAGATTTCAGATCAGCGCTGCAACAGCACACACAGCAACGGCTTAAGAGTGACTAACTCAGAACAATGACTCTAAAATATAACTCTCTAAGCACTAAGGAATTCAATATCAAATTCTTGCGATTATCAAGCCTAGGGACCTCTATTTATAGGATGCAGGTTCAAATGAACGTCTGGCTTGAAAAACCTAGGAGCCATCCGGGCGGTAGACATAAGGCATCCAGATGAACAGTTGTGCAATCGGCTTTCCAAAAATTTTGCTGAAATTCTTTCCTGATTTGAACCGTGTCCGGACCAAGGGAATGGTCGTCTGGACGGTTGATCGTGCGTCCGGACCATGAAGGCTGTTGTCCGGCCGTCTGAATTTTGAATGCGCAACTTTCCTTATGGATGAGCGTGTCTGGACGGGAATCCACATCGTCTAGACGGTTGTAGCGATCTTCCCATATCTGTGTTTTGGAAAGAAATCCCAAAGCTAGTCGAACACTGAGTGTCGTCCGGACATGCTACTAAAACGTCTGGACAGATGCAAGCTGGAACAGTTCGAACCTTCTTGACACAGAGGAAGGTCCGGACGGAAAGTTCTCGTTGTCCGGATGGATGATGCTTTGGACAGTTGGGCGTTCGAATGGTATATCACGTCGTTCGGATTGATGCAAGGGATCCAATTTCTCTGGCTTGTAGATAGTACAGAATCTTCAAGAAGACATTTGAATAGCTGAATCCCTGTTTAAATGCATCATTACATAGAAGTTGATTTTGTCCAACAGAATGTAGCCAATATCACACTAACAAACAGGAACTAATATTTCTTTGTGGTATTATTTTTGGATAGATTTTTGTTAAATCTTTTCAAGAATATGTTGTCTAGCAGCTTCCAGCACAATATATGACAGATGGATCCTTTGTAAACTGACTGTTGTTGAAGTCCTATGTTCAAATTCCAAAGGTGTCAGGATTTAGATGAGCTTTTTCCCTAGCTCATGCAGAGTCTTCGTAACCTTTTCCTCCAAATCTGCATTAGTTAGAGGTTCAGTGGTGAATCTTCTCATTTATCTTACAGACCAGTTGCTTAAAGGATATAAATTTGTGGATAACCAATTTCAGGCTTTGCAAAATCAAGCGACTAAAGGAATTTTCAGTCTATGGTTTCCTGGCTTCAGGAGCAAGAAGCCGAAGTGGCATAATTTCAAAAGATTTGGTGTCTTGAGGTTTTGTTTTCCTCTTTTATTTAATTGAGTTTTTGTTGAGACACCTTATTATTATTATCCTTGTGGTTTTGGATTTTAGTAATTGTGGTTTTTCTATATATACATTGTTTACCTTTTGTCCTTTTGAGACAAAAAGAGGGAGTATTTGTAATATTTGGACCGAGATTGTATTTTTAACCGGTCAAGTTTTTTTGTCCCAAAATGGCCAAAGGGGGAGTTTGTTAGTTTGTGATTGGCTACATTTTGTTGGACAAAATCACTTCTATGTAATGATGCTTATTATACAGGGATGCTGTTACATTCAGAGTCTACACTTCAGTTATGAGATTCAAGAAGACTGTGCAGAATTCAAAACAGTGTAGTTCAATTCCCTTGCATCCGTCCAAAGGACGTGGTATTTCGTCTGGACGCTCATCTGTCAAGCACCATTCGTCCGGACCTTCCCTCTATGTCCAGAAGATTCAAACAGTTCCTGGTTGCATCCATCCCGACGTCTCAGTAACACGTCCAGACGCCTTTCAGTGTTTGACAAGTAAAAGGATTTCTTTCCAAGACACAGATATGGGAAGACTGCTGCAACCGTCCGGATGATGTAGTGTTCCCGTTCGAACGTTATCCTTGATAAGGCAAGTCGTGTAGAAGACGTTCAACCATCCGAACATCAGTCTCCACTGTCCGAACGGTCAGGCCTTAATATGGAAATTGCATGCAATAAAAGTGCAACCGTCCAGACACTAGGGCAACATCATCCGGACGCGGTCTCATTCAGGAAAGAATATCAGCAAACTTGGAAAGCTGGTTGCACAGTTTTCTGTCCGGACGCCCTTAGCTATCGTCCTGATGCCGCCTAAGAAAATGGCATCATACTTGGTTTTGGTTTTTTGTAGCCTATAAATAAAGGCCCCGAGGCATGTAATTTGTAAGAATTCGGTATTGAATTCCGTAGAGCTTAGAGAGTGTATTTTAGGAGTTGTTGTGTTGATCTGCTTACTCTCAAGCCGTTACCATTGTGTGTTGTTGCTGTGCAAAAATCGAAGTCTATCTTAGGGGTTGGCCCTAAGGTAAATGATTCCATTGAAGACCCCTTCAAGTAGGTGACTTGGTTGGGAGGCGTTTACATTGGGTTATGCGTCAGAGTTCAAGGTACGACCACTGCATCAGGCGTATGTGAGTGCTACTACTTTGTAACTAGCTTTGTCTTCTGAATAGTGGATATCCTGGGTTTGGCTGCCCTGGAGTGGTTTTTCTCTTAACTGAGTTTCCACTTCGTTAACAAAATATCTGTGTCATTTAAATTCCGCATTTAATATTTTGTTGCACATTGTTAACACACACGGTTAGTTAGAAGTCATATTTTATTTTTCAGAAAAGTTACCTCTGTAGCCGGTGGTGGCGTTGAGTGGTATTGGGCGCTCGTCCGGGTAGCCGAATTTCATTCAATGGTACCAATTGTAGATGGTGGGTGGCGCTCTTGTCTTCCAATGGAGGTGTCTGTGGGTCCGATTGGCCGTCAGTGGTGTCGGTGGTGTCAGTGATTGTTGGTGGCAGAGGCTGAACTTGAGAGGGGGAGGGATGAGGGTTTCAGTGTGAGAGGGAAAAATGTGAAAAAAAAAAAATGAAACCTACATGAATTTCATTGTCTTCATATGTTTATTAATTTAAAATTTAACTTTACCATTTTTTTTTCTTGAAGACGTGGCCTATTTTTGGCCTTTGGATGTCTTTAAAGGGATCGAAGCTGTGAACCAGCTACTCTTTAGGTCAAATGAACTGGAGATGATCTAAATACCATGAGGCCTGACTGTAATAGATGCTATTCATTTGAACTAGAGAGTAGCAGGTTCACAGGGTGAATCTCAAAAATTTGAACAACACTAGAGACATTGCTATCCATTTGAGAGCCATTTCTATTCGGATGGGTTATAAAACCCAAATTTTATAGCTCTTATTTGACACATCATTTAAGAACACCAAATACAATAGATATGAAAGCACCAAATCTTATAAACAAAATAAACCTATCTACCAAATAGACACTTTCCCCTTTCAAGAGGCCCCTCCGGATCTATCCCTAAAAGCACACTACCGAAATCTGCCGTATGATGCCAATGGAGTCCACCTAAAGGCTAAGGTTACAGCTCAAACCCCACTGCCTTTCAGGTGAAGTTTCTTGACTTTCCTATCTCTACTTTCTCTCTTAAGAAATGGGCTTTTGCTTTGATTGGAAAATGGGTAGTAGAAATTTGTGTTCTAAGTTTGGTATTGCTTATGGGTAGTGAAATTGCATGTGGTTGGGTTTTTTTTTTTTTTTGTTGTTCGGTGGTTGATTTTGTTTGGAATTTTTAGGTGGTTTGTTTTGTTAGCCGAAGGAAGAAGAAATTTGTGTGAAATAATTCAAATTTTGTAAGGTCTAGAATACGTGCTAAAAAGCACTGATAAGATTGGTAATTTTAAATGCAGTTCTCACCCGTATGTGTTTTTCTTCCGTTGTAATTGAAGCAACTAGCAAGGTAATGCCTGCTAATAGCTAGTGATTATTAATAACTTCATATCATGATAACGTAGAACCATCAATATGTTGATTGGCCTCCATTTTGTTTCTTTCATTTTTAAGTGGGGGTGGGCTGGAGGCTGTTACTTTTTTTTTGTTCTTTCTTTCGAATTTGGGGTGTAAGACTCCGTATTTTAAAATATTGAATAAAATATCTTAAAATATGATTTAAGACCTAATAATAATGTAAAATAATAAACATGAATATAAAGACCGTCACACCAGGTATAAACACACGAATTCTCTAAGCTCTTGAGATAAAGATTCAGAATACTCTGCAGAAAACTGATTTAGACTGACTTAGGCATCGGAGTGGGCGTGGTCGGCACCCCCGACGAGTTGTTTGTTCTTTTTGCAGGATTAAGGTATTCGGTAGAAATCAGCAGCGAATCTTTAGGCGACACGTCACCATACCGAAAACTGTACCAACAGTTTGGCGCCGTCTGTGGGAACGATCAATTGTTCTTACGAAAAACAAATCCGCAATGGTGACGACAAGACGCTCCAAGTCGATCCAAAACGATGTACCGCCTACCAGCCGAGACGATGCTCGTGGAGAAGCAGAATCTGCAGGACCAGAGGCCCGGATAGCCCAACTGAGTCAGCAGTTGGCCCAGGCGCAGAAGAATGTGGAGGATTTGCTGGCTCAGAATGCTGTGCTCCTAGCCGCACGAACTCCGCCGCCGTTCAATCATGATGCAGCCGATGGGACAAACCTTGAGGGAAACCCCGAAGGGTCAGGAGAGAGAGACGGGCGAAACGAGAATCATGAAGAGAGAGACGGGCGGAACGAGAATCATGAAGAGAGAGACGGGCGGAACGAGAATCATGAAGAGAGAGACGGGCGGAACGAGAATCATGGAAAGAGAGACGGGCGGAACAAGAACCATGGAGAGCCCATCAATCCGGTTCCACCCACAGAGGCAGAAAGGAGGTTGCAGAGGATGGTCCAGGATCTAGGCGCAAAATATGACATGCTGTCAAAGACGATTGACCAGAAGTGTGATGGGAAGGAGTCCCTTGTTGACAACCTCTTCCAGCATAAGGAGTCCATATTCACCGAGGAAGTGTCCAACTGCGACTTACCTGGAAGATTCAAGGTACCTGACATTCCTGTCTTCTCAGGCAGTGAAGATCCAGTGGAGTACTTGGACAATTTCCGGTCCCATGTCTCCCTGCACAAGACACCAGATGCTGTGGCATGCCGAGCTTTTCCTCTCACCTTGTCAGGAAAGGCCCGAGACTGGCTCAGGAATCTCACACCAGGGTCGATTGATTGCTTCGACACCCTTGGAAGAAAATTCCTGGCCCAGTTCGTATCTGGGAGAGCTAGAAGAAAACCCCGAGGATACTTACTCTCTGTACAGCAGGGACCGAATGAGTCTCTAAAAGACTATCTGTGGAGGTTCAACCAGGAGAAGCTGGACACAGAGAGTGCACCAGACGACTTCATTTACGGTGCGATTTTTCAAGGCTTGAAAAAAGATGGACCTCTGATGGCAGAATTGGCGTTGAAACCGCCGAAAGATCTTCAAACCTTTATGGTGAAGATGGACAGGTACATCAACCAGGAAGAAACGCTCCGAGCCCTCCTCAATAATTCCCAGCAACAACACCAGCCGTCCACCGAGAAGCCTAAGAAAAAGAAGAATCCTGAGCCCATACAGGATGCTGGCCCCGCAGAGTATAAGAAGGCGAAGAAAAATTTTGGAGATTACAAGTGGACACCATTGAACACCTCCATCACCGAGGTGCTCATGGAACTCAAGAAAGATCCGAATTACCAGAGACCGAGGCCCATTCAAGGAAATCCCCCTCCGCACTTGGCTCACAAGTACTGTGCTTTCCACGATTCACGCGGTCATCTGACCGAGCAGTGTGTCTTGTTGAGGCAGTTGATCGAGAAATTCATTGAGAATGGGAAGCTAGTCCGATTCCTCGTCAATGAGAGGAATCAACAGGAGCGAGATCACTATCCGAGGCCTAGGAGGGAAGAGGATCGGGATAATAGAAGAAACTATCAACCGAGACAAGATGAAAGAAGAGAAAGAAGCCGAGAGCCAGCACCTCGGCCTCGGAGGGATGAAAGAAGAGGGAGAAGTAGAAGCAGGCCTCGGGGGGCGCAGCAAGGCAATCTCCCTATCATTCACACCATCTCGGGAGGATTCGGAGGAGGAGGTGAGTCCAACTCGGCTCAAAAAGCGTATGCCAGGCAGCTAGATGATTTCAAAGTTTACTTGGTTCAGAAGCCCCCAAAGTCTCAGAAATATGACCCTCTAGTTATAGGGTTTTCTGATGATGATTATGCTGGAGTCTCGCTTCCGCACACAGACGCCCTTGTGGTCACCTTGACCATAGCAAATTATCAGACCCGGCGGATCCTCATTGACACTGGGAGCTCGGCTGATATTCTTTTTAAATCAGCTTTCGATCACATGGGTGTTCCATCAGAAAAGCTGGTTCCAGTCTCGTGCCAGCTACAGGGTTTTGCTGGAGAGAAGGTGTTGCCTCTCGGTTCTATTGATTTACCTGTGACAGCCGGGACTTATCCAAGGCAGAAAGTCATTATGGTGAAATTCCTAATAGTTGATAAGGTCTCGGCCTACAATGCCATTATAGGACGTACGGCTCTTAACGACTTCAAAGCGGTGACTTCAACACCGCATCTCAGCATGAAGTTTCCAACAGAAGAAGGAGTTGGAGAGGTAAAAGGAGACCAGAAGGAAGCTAGGAGATGCTACAATCTGTCCTTGAAAGATACCCCGAGGCAGCACGGTCGGGGAGAGAAAACTAAGGAGGATGGAAAATAGCAATCACCGTTGGGGGAGCCTGTGGAAGCCTTGGAGGAGTTCGAGATAGGCGACTCGGGAAAGAAAGTTCATATAGGCTCACAACTCCCTCAACCCATGAAGGAAGATCTGGTGGCGTTCTTGAGGCGCAACAAAGATGTATTTGCCTGGAGCCATGAAGATATGCCGGGGATTGATCCCTCGGTTATTGTCCATAAGCTGAATGTGGATCCCAATTATCGCCCTGTGAAGCAGAGAAGAAGAGCTTTTGCTGCCGAACGAAACATGGCTGTTGCTGAAGAAGTAGAGAAGTTGCTGAAAGCTGGATTCATCCGAGAGGTGGATTATCCCGAATGGCTGGCCAATGTAGTACTGGTGAAAAAGTCAAACGGGAAGTGGAGGATGTGTGTAGATTTCACCGACCTGAATAAAGCATGTCCGAAGGATAGCTTTCCCCTGCCTCGGATAGATTTATTGGTGGATTCGATAGCCGGACATGAGCTCTTAAGCTTCATGGATGCCTTCTCGGGGTACAATCAGATCTGTATGGAAGAAACAGACCAAGATAAAACTGCCTTCATCACAGACCGAGGACTTTACTGCTATAAGATGATGCCCTTCGGACTGAAGAATGCTGGAGCCACATATCAACGACTTGTGAACCGGATGTTTCAAAGTCAAATTGGCTGAAATGTTGAGGCATACATAGATGACCTGCTGGTTAAAAGTGTTCGGGCAAACAGACACATAGAAGACCTCCGAGAAACTTTTCGGACTCTAAGAAAATACAACATGAAACTCAACCCCGTGAAGTGTGCCTTCGGAGTTTCTTCAGGCAAGTTTCTGGGGTTTATGGTGTCACAAAGGGGCATTGAAGCTAATCCAGAGAAGGTCAGAGCTGTCCTCGAGATGGAAGCCCCGAGAACAACAAAACAACTCCAACGGCAGACAGGAAGGATTGCGGCCTTGAACCGTTTCATATCACGGTCGACAGATAAGTGCCTTCCCTTCTTTAAAATTTTACGAAAAGCATTTATGTGGAGTGAGGAGTGTGAGGAAGCTTTCAAAAAGTTGAAAGAATATCTAGCCAACCCACCACTGTTGAGCCGCCCAACAGAAGGGGAGATTCTTTATCTCTATCTGGCAGTCTCTCCCTCAGCAGTAAGCTCGGTGCTGGTCCGAGAAGATTCAGGGGTTCAGAGACCGGTTTACTTTACAAGTAAAGCACTGCATGGCGCGGAGGGGAGGTATCCTCGGATCGAGAAGTTGGCGTTCGCCTTTATCATCTCAGCCAGAAGATTGAGGCCATACTTTCAGGCTCACGCTATCAGAGTTTTAACCGAGTATCCGATGAAGAAGGTGTTGCAAAAACCTGACCTCTCGGGAAGATTAGTCAACTGGGCGGTGGAACTCGGACAATTTGATATCGAGTTTCATCCTCGGACGGCTATCAAAGGACAGGTTCTAGCAGATTTCCTGGCAGAATTTTGCAACGTTCCTGAAGCAGAAGAACTTCCCAAGGAGTCAACCTGGGTTGTGTTTGTAGATGGCTCTTCTACACAGAGCAGAAGCGGAATAGGAGTTCTCCTCAGGAATCCCGAAGGGCAAGAGTTCGGTTTTGCTATAAAACTGGATTTCGTTATGACAAACAATGAAGCTGAGTATGAAGCGGTGATAGCAGGATTAGCATTATCCCGAGAGATGGGGGCAACTAATGTCGAAATCCGGAGTGACTCTCAGGTGGTCGTAGGCCAAGTCCAAGGGCAATTCGAAGCACAAGAAGATAGAATGGCTAGGTATTTGGAAGAGGTACGGCGATTCCAATCCTATTTCGAAAGGTTCGTCATCACAAAAATACCTCGGGAGGAAAACATCCGAGCCGATGAATTCTCAAAGATCGCGTCAGGAACAGAGGAAGAGATTGAAGCATCAAGAAGGCAAATTATTGTTCTAACCGAACCTTCGATAGCCCCGAGGACCAAGGTTATGGAAGTAGACTCAGGACCAGAGGAGCCAGAGTGGGCAAGGGACATTATCCAGTTCCTCAGACATGGGTTGCTGCCCGAAGATAAAGTTGCGGCTCGGAGGGTGAAGATACAAGCAGCACGGTTTTGCCTCCTCGGGGAGATACTGTACAAAAGAGGATATTCTTAACCCCTTCTCAAATGCCTCTCCAAGGCCGAGTCGAATTATGTTCTCAGGGAAATTCATGAAGGTGTGTGCGGAGACCACTCAGGAGGAAGGATGCTGGCACAAAAAACCATCCGAGCAGGTTACTATTGGCCTACGATCAAGAAAGATTCAGCTCTTCTCGTCAAGACCTGTGACAAATGCCAGAGATTCGCAAGAATCATGAAAGCTAGTCCTGAGAAGCTCACCCCCCTCACTTCTCCATGGCCATTTGCGAAATGGGGAGTGGATATAGGTGGTCCAATGCCGATAGGAAAAGGAGGACGGAAGTTGTTGATTGTAGCTGTAGACTACTTTACTAAATGGGTGGAAGCAGAAGCATTAGCAACTATAACTACAGCAAACGCCACAACTTTCCTCTGGAAGTCAGTGGTATGTCGGTTTGGGATTCCTCATGCTTTTGTCACAGATAATGGGAAGCAGTTTGACTGTGAACCATTTCGGAAGTGATGTTCAGAGCTCCGTATCCGAAACCATTATGCTTCGGTACAATACCCAAAGGCGAACGGTCAGGTAGAGGCGACGAACAAGACCCTGGTAAAGATCCTGAAGAAAAAGCTTGATAAGAAGAAAGGAGCATGGGTTGAATACGTTCCAGAGGTTTTGTGGTCGTAACGAACCACCAGGAGAACTCCAACGGGCGAGACACCATTCTCACTTACGTATGGAACCGAGGCGGTAATACCTGTGGAAGTAGGATCTCCAAGCTTTCGAGTGGCTCACTACAATCCAGGACTCAACGACGAGAGTGCTAAAGTACACCTGGATCTGTTGCAGGAGAAAAGAGACGACGCTCATGTCACATGGGCGGCGTATCAGAATCGAACCGCTCGGTACTTTAACAAGCAGGTGGTGCCCAGAAAGTTCCAGCTCGGTGATTGGGTACTCAGGAAGGTGAGCTTAATGACGAAAGATCCAATGGAAGGTAAAATGGGACCCGTATGGGAAGGTCCCTACAAGGTAATAGGATGCCATCAGAAGGGAGCCTATCGTTTGATGACAGAAACAGGGAAGATACTTCCGAGATCATGGAATGCCGAGCACCTGAAAAAATATTTTATGTAATTTATTGTTTTCTTTTTCAAGCTTTTTACAAACAATTTCATATTCAATAAAGAATGTCTACTTCCAGTATCTATTGACAATGGCAGAAATCCAAGAATCAATCCGATTCACACTTAGGAAAAGTCTCTCGGTTTGTCAACACCGAGAGCAGGAAAAGTCTCTCGGTCATTCAACACCGAGAGCAGGAAAAGTCTCTCGGTTTGTCAACACCGAGAGCAGGAAAAGTCTCTCGGTTTGTCAACACCGAGAGCAGGGAAAGTCTCTCGGTCATTCAACACCGAGAGCAGGAAAAGTCTCTCGGTTTGTCAACACCGAGAGCAGGAAAAGTCTCTCGGTTTGTCAACACCGAGAGCAGGAAAAGTCTCTCGGTCATTCAACACCGAGAGCAGGAAAAGTCTCTCGGTTTGTTAACACCGAGAGCAGGAAAAGTCTCTCGGTTTGTCAACACCGAGAGCAGGAAAAGTCTCTCGGTCATTCAACACCGAGAGCAGGAAAAGTCTCTCGGTTTGTCAACACCGAGAGCAGGAAAAGTCTCTCGGTCATTCAACACTGAGAGCAGGAAAAGTCTCTCGGTTTGTCTAACACCGAGAGCAGAAAAGTCTATCGGCTAGACCAACACCGAGAACAGAAAAA
Source organism: Alnus glutinosa (assembly GCF_958979055.1). NCBI lineage: Eukaryota > Viridiplantae > Streptophyta > Magnoliopsida > Fagales > Betulaceae > Alnus > Alnus glutinosa. Next base: position 15,022,358 of record NC_084891.1, on the reverse strand, counting down.
GATATTCTATTCCTCAGAGGATACGAAAAGACTACATAAAAGGAAAATGCCTAAGTAAAAGGCTTCTTCGAATGCCACAATCAGAAAAGAAAGAATCAAAAGGTAAAAGTTTCATTCAAAAGATTTCATATTCAAAGTTTTGTACAGGTTTAAAAAGAAAAAGGAAGAGTTCGGGACAAGGCATGGCTTCTTGCGGGCAGGATCGTCAAGAGGATCTTCTCGGGGATCTGGCGCATCAAGACCCCAATTCGGAACATCAGGCATGAAGTCCTTACCGAACTCCTCCATCTCTTGGATGGCTTCTTCAGGAAAACCCACAAGCATCGGTCCAACCGTCTTGGGGTCAAATTTATATTGGGGATTTGTCACCAAGGTTCGAAAATTTTTGAAACCCCAATGGCAACCCCGAGCCCAACTCTGATCCCGAAGATGTGGTGCATAGCTCAACTGCTTCAAATAACGCTTGAGCTTTGCCCGATCGGCGTCATATCTAGCCCTGAGCCGAATTAAGAGACTCTCCGAGTGATCCTGGGCCTTAACAGCTTTATCTCTCTCGGCCGCAAGTCTTTCAACTTCATCTTTGAGCTTGTCCTTTTCAGCTTTGGCACTCAAAGCATTTTTGCACGCCTCGGAGCATTCGTTCTGCACGGCCGACAAACGGATAGACAACTGATCTGCGCGATCCAGCTCGGAAGAAAGACTCGCAACAGAATGCGTGTACCGATCATTGGCCTCCAGTACTTCGTTCCTCAAACGAGCATTGGCAGAACGCATCTCGGATATGATCTAGTCCCGAGAGGCGAGTTCCTCGTCCTTGGACTGAAGAAGAGACTTCAGCGTCGCGACTTCGTTCTCTAAACCCGAGATACGAGCTTGCACTTCGGGGGCAGGAGTAGGCGGGGGCGCAGGACGATTCTCGTACTTCTGCCAGAGGGCGGTCATCTTCACAAGGAGCTACGCAGAAAAAAGTAAGCAAAGTCAGAAGCAAGACGCAAACAGAATGAAAAGGCCTAGCTCCAGAAACTTACTTGATAATGGGAGATAAGAATGCCTTGAGCAATCTTCTCGGGAGAAGACGCCCCGGCATTTCCCAGATACCCTTCGGGGATTAGATTCTTTATGGCCTCCATCGGATGACCCAGAAGACCCCTGCCTAAAACTTCGAAACCGGTCGAGACCCTAGAGGAAGAGCTAGGACCCACATTAGGTACAGTCCCTACGCTTGGAGCCGCTTCAGACCCGTCAGATCTTAATCCAGAAGGGCTGGCCTCGGCACGAGTAGAAGTCTCGGGAAGCACACCTGCTTCAGGGATAACATTCTCGGAGTCGATCCAAGGCTCCTCAAGCACTTCGACACGGGGAGTTATTTCGGGTTGACCAGCACCTTGAACTTCAGAAGCAGAGCCCGGTACCTCCTGATCAACCGCTTCCCGAAAGGCGCTAGGCTCTTCGACATCTTCAGCCTCAGGTACTCCAGTAGGAGTCTCGGTTTGTACAGGCGCAGAACATGAAACTTGGGGGATGGTATGCCCCGTTTCACGATTTTCTTCAGGAAGTGATGGTGTGTCTGGACGTTCCGAAGAAGGAGTTCGGGGAGTACCTTCTACTTCAGATTCTTCAACCAGAGGCTCAGCTCAGGGGGTGCCAACTTCCTCATCCATCTCTTCAAGAGATTCACCACTTGAAGCGGTAGTCTCTTGGCGCACTTCCTCGGCGTCGGAAGGTCTTATAACTGCTTTACCCCACATCCGCTCGGCGTCCACGAGTCTTTGAGTGATTCGGTCCTGGGCTGTGAACTTCCGCTTCCTGGCCGGATGCTTCACCCTACGCGCGACTGGGATGTCTCGGGCCTCAGGTACATTTCTTTCTCCTTCTCCAGACCTCTCGGGTTCCGCACATTGTTCACCATGGAACGAAGCCTCGGAGCCAGACTCATCCCGTAGAACAAAGGAAGGAGCAGGGCTAACCTCGGGAATGAAACCCCGAAAGCTGGCAGACCCCTCTTCAACGTTCACCCTAGGTGACGGAGCCGAAGGAGGAGTCCTCCTTGCACCCGAGGTAGCCAAAGGAATCTTCTGTTTCTTTTGTGCAGGAACATCCCCGAGAACTTCCTCAGAATTTTTAAACGACCTCTTCTTAGTGGCAGGCCTCAGGGATGGAGGGGCGTCATTCCTCTTCTTGACAGCTCCCCTCTTGGTGATTAGCTGTTTGTCTCTCGGAATGTCGTATCCAAGAAACTGCCTCAGATTCTCCTCGGTGACGAGATTATCAAAATCTACCTCTTCAAACTTCTCGGCCTTGACCCTGGCAGCGGACCACCCACTTATCTTCTTAACATCCTCCAGTTCGGATACAGTGAGTGAAGGGGGGTCGCTTCGGTCAGATCGCAGCAATTGCCAAGTCCGAGGCATCATACGGTCTTCAGGAAGAAGAGTACCTTCGGGGCATTCCCACTCCCCGGAAACTCTGAAGAATTGCATCTCCCAGAACTTGTTGTTCGTTAGCCCACTCTTGAGCTTGATGAAGACAGGCGGGTGACGAACGCAGAGTTCAATCATCCCCTCTGCAGTCTGCCTCGGCCTGTAGATGTTGAAGAATTGCAGAATATTCATCTCCTTCTTCAACACAAGCCTCCACAGGATGTAAGAGGCAAACAGATACCGCCAAGCATTGGGCATTATCTGACTGGGCGCGATCATCAGAAAAAGAACGAAGTCTCAAACAATCTCCGGAAACGGTAATCAGAGCCCAGCAAGAAACATCCTCTCGTACAGGGTAACGTCGCCACCGTCGATAACCCTGGTTCCAGGCGCCTGATAAAACAGCTTTACTGTTGGAGAAATTTCATAGTTCGAGCGAAGGACACCCTCACGCTTCGCGAAAATGATGGAGTCGACTCTGCTCTCCAAAGGAGAAAGATCCACAGAGCCGTCGGATCTCTTTGTCCGAGCCCGAGATGTGGCGGGAGCAGTTGGGACAGCTTTCTTGGGAGCCATGGAAGAAAGAAGAAGAGTGGAAACAGAAAATACAGAGAAAGGGAAGTTTAACAATGGGGATCGAGAGAAAGCAGATAAGTGACGAGGAATGAACAGTAAAATATTCTAAACTTTAAATACCTCCTCCCCCACGTGTCTGAAATACCAAAAGGCGCTGTCGATTCAAAATTTCCGAAGGTGAAAAGGCGCGCCTTCCGTATTCCAGGATTAAATGCAGTGCCTCGACAATACCGTTTCATGATGACAAAAGGGCGGCGGTACAGAGCTGACGTCGTCATTGGAAAAAGAGGCGGTAAGATTTAAATATTTGAACTGTTGAAAAGACGCGCCCTAGAGACACGTGGACTCAGAAACATCTCGGATCTATGCCTCGGACATTTATTTCGGCCAGCAAAGAAAAGATTGCCTAGGTATAAATAGATCTCGGAGGTATAACGACATCTCGGTACAAATACATCTCGGAGGCAAAACGACATCTCGGTCTTAACACTCCAGGTTACGGTATGTGGAACATCCCGAGATCTCCTAGTTTGAATGGAGCGAGCATATCTCGGATATTTGTGTCTCGGAGTAATAACGTCTCGGTATGATATCGAGTCGGTGTGATATCTCCTCGGGGTGATATCTATTGGATGTGTAAACATCTCGGACTTACATAACCCCGTTGTGGTACAGATATATCCCGAGATCTCCAGGTCGGAGCGAACACATCTCGGATATCATCGCCTCGGAGGTTAGCTGAAATGTGCTACAGTCTTCTAAAAGGTGCCATGCGCCACATCCGTCTTAGAGTGAGATAAGGATAGAATCCCAGAAGATCAGGGATAAACTACAGATCCATAATTTATGGGATAAGATGGTTATTGACACGGAATCAAGTTTAAAGAAGTACAAACGCGATCAACTACGGACTTCACACTCCTACTCGAATTCCCTGAAGATATAGTTAAAGTTCAACCAGGCTAGGACTCAAACTCCTAATCCAACTAGGTGTCAAGAAGGTCCGGCCTATAAATAAAGACCGTCACACCAGGTATAAACACACGAATTCTCTAAGCTCTTGAGATAAAGATTCAGAATACTCTGCAGAAAACTGATTTAGACTGACTTAGGCATCGGAGTGGGCGTGGTCGGCACCCCCGACGAGTTGTTTGTTCTTTTTGCAGGATTAAGGTATTCGGTAGAAATCAGCAGCGAATCTTTAGGCGACACGTCACCATACCGAAAACTGTACCAACAGTTTCATTTCTTAGTAAACCCATGTGCCAAATCTAGTTAGAATGGAAATATTTGCTATGATTAGATTGGATATTATTTGATTTTATTTGATTTTGTGACAATTGAGATTTTAGGATATTTCGTGGGGTGCCAAATTTAGTTAGAATGTAATTTATTAGATTATATATTATTTGATTTTATTTGATTTATGTAATGATGAAACCCATGTGCCAAAATACACATGAAATGTAAATTCATATGAAATGCAAATGCATGTAGATATTTACCTAAGTAATGATGACACCCATATGCCTTGGAGGGTAAGGCTAACTCCCATCCATTAGATCAAAATATGTCTAATTTATCCTAACCATTCATTCTCTTATAAATAGAACTAAAGAGGGAGGATGCAAAAATCCATCAAGCTTCACACAAAAACCCACGGCCAAGAGAGAGAAAAGTGTGGTTTTGTGTGGTTTTATGTGGTCCAAAGCTTGGAGTGTGTGCTAGGAAGTATTTTGGTAAGCTTCCAATCGTTAGTTTCATTGATTTTATGGTTTCGGTTTTGATTTCATTAGTTTAAGCTTGATTATGTCCATTATGCGTTTATGTTCAAAAGTTGATCACTTATTTACCAAATACGCCATTATGATGCCTAAATTCAATTGGGTATTCCATAAATGTGCCATTACGCTGTCAAAAGTTTTGAAAGTATTTTTTAAGCATTAGTTATAAAAGTGTCGTTATTCTGCCAAATTTTATAAAGAGTATAATAGGAATTATCAATAATTATGTCCTTATGCAACCCAACATTCTAAAAGTATTTTTAGACATTACTAATACTAATGCTATTACTGAGCTCAATTGGAATTTGTTATGTTCTATAAATATAGAGCTTTTATGTTTAAAAGTGTTGGCAAAACGATCCTTATGTAAATAAGTATTTTAAAATGCAAAAGGGTAGTTTGGTCATTATTTATAAATGTTGTTATAATGCACATATGGAATATGTGGTATTATAGTTAAACCATTTTATATGCCGTTATTATGTTTAAATGACATTAGCAATTATGTTAAGGATTAAAAGGTTAAAAATAAAAATAGTGTTAATATGAGTTTATTAGTGAATTGTTCTAATTCACTATTATTGGTATTAAATTATACTGCAGCTAATATTTATGTGAAAACTTTTCTGAAGCAAAGAAAGAACTGTGAGTATTTCTTACTCACTGAGGGTGATGCTGAATTTCTATAATGTTATGAATTCTGTTTTATTTAATTGTTTGCGCATATGGATTTTGCATATTTTGTTGTTTAATTAATGAATTTAACTATAGCAAAGTTGGGAGTGACGTCTGCCAACGGATCAGGGAGTTACGCCTGCCTGAGCCGAAGATATTGATAAATAAAAGAGTAGGGCGTTACGTCTGCCTACGGAATAGGGAGTGACGTCTGCCTGTGCCAAAAAGATAATAAATTGTTAGAGGAGTGACGTCTCCTTAGAACTCGCTAAACGGGAGTTATGTCTCCTATCATTCGCTAAACGGGAGTTACGTCTCCTATAACACATTAGACAGGAGTTACGTCTCCTAGATTTTATATGCTGGAGTTACGACTCCATTTGATGAATGCAAGAAGAAAATGGTTATTTAAATAAATAAGACTGTGCATATAAAACTGTCATTACTTTATATTATTTCATTGTGTTGCATTTACTTAAATAAATCAGTAACCATTAGTTATCCCTCTTTATGGCATGAACACACCCATTGATTCATAGGTATGATGGATACAAAGAACATTGTATAAGTTTTTCTAGTACTCTTCTCAAATTTTCAAGGGACTAGCTTTAAGTAAAAGAGGTGTGGCGTTAGGTGTGAAAAATAAAGAGACTTCTAATTTAACCATGTGTGTATGTGCAACGTATAACAAAATATCAAAATGTAGAATATAAATAAGACAAATATTTTTTTAACGAAGTTGAAACTCAATTAAGAGAAAACCACTTCGGGGCAGCCAAACCCAGGAAATTCACTATTCAGAAAACGAAGCTAGTAACAAGACAGTAACACTCACATACTTTTATGCAGCGATCGTATCTTACACTCTGACACGTAACTCTATGTGAACGTTTCCGATGAAGGGGTCTTCAATGGATTCCTTTACCTCAGGGCTCCTCCCTAAGATAGACTCCAACTTGAGCACAACAACAACACTTCAGCAACGGATTGAGAGCAAACTGATTAGCATAATAACTCCTAAATTATACTCTCTAAGCTCTAAGGAATTCAATACCGAATTCTTACAAATTTTATGCCTAGAGGCCTCTATATATAGGCTACAGAAGACCTAAATCGAGTCTGATACGATTTTCTCTAAACGGCGTCCAGACGGCCAACTATGCAACCGGCTTTCCAAAATTGCTGATATTCTTTCCTAAATAGGGCCGCGTCTGGACGGTGTTGCCCTAGCATCCGGACGGTTGCACTTCTGCTGCACGCAATTTCCATAATAAGAACTGGCGTCCGGACAATGTAGACCTGTTGTCTAAACGGTTGCAAATCTTCTCCACGTCTTGCCTTATCAAGGATAGCGTCCGGAAGGTTTAGACCTATCGTCTAGATGGTTGCAGTTGCCATATTTGTGTCTGCAAAGGAAATCCTTTTACTTGTCGAACACTAAATGGAGACCGGGCGTGTTGTTGAGAGGTCTGAACGGATGCAATCTTGAACAGTTCGAAGCTTTTGGACATTGATGGGAGTCCGAACAGAATAACCACATCGTCCGGACGGATGTTGCTTGACTGATGAGTGTCCGGATGGTTGACAGGGACGTCCGGACAGTTGCATGGGATTCAATTTCTCTATCTTGAAATCCACACAGAAACTTCTTGAAGCACATAACTGACATGCAAACTTTGAATATAAACAACATCCCTATTAAAAAGCAACATTACATAGAAGTGATTTTGTTCAACAGAATGCAACCAATTACAAACTAACAAACTCCCCATTTGCCATTATGGGACAAAAATCACTTGATCGGCTTAAAAATACAATCCCGGTTCAAATCAAAAAATACTCCCCCTTTTTGTTTCAAAAGGACAAAGGACAAAATAGAGCATAAGAAAAACCAGCAAATAAAATTACTCCCCCTTAATGTTTCAACAAGACCAAGGTAAACAGAGTAAATTAATCCAAAGTTATAAAAATATTACAATAATCCAAAACAAAATAATAAAAAAATGTCTCAAAATAAGTCAAACAAAACACTAAAAAACAATCAATCCTCTTCAGCAAGGGTAGGATGATCTTCGTCATCACGAGCCGGATGATGGTGCTGGAGACACTCCTGGATATCCAGTTGGCACTGCTCCACATGGAGGTTAATATAGTGAACCACCCGCTGCATCGAGCTCATACCTCCATGAAGTGACTCTAGAGAAGCTAGAATCTGAGCCAAAACCGCATCAGACTGGGGAGGCGAAGGAGCAATCTGTGAATATGATATTACAGCAGGCATCTCAACATGAATAGGAAAAGGTTGAGGAGCATCATCTTGGCCTTCGTGCCTCAGCTGGACATTTGACTTCATCAGGGTCTGATTGCCGAAGGGGTCTTGTATCTTTATCTTGGGCTCTCCAGAGATGTCTATAGCAGACAAAATGATAATTTGCATGATTAAGCATGCGAAAGGAAGTCTTGTAGTATTCTCATCTCGGACCTCTAGCATAATATTGAGGATATGCTTGCACAAGCAAAAAGGCAACCTCATAATAATGGCATATAAGAACTGAGCCCTCTTCTGAATCAGATCACTCCTACGAATAGTAGGCCAGAGATTATGCTGGACAATCTTCGCTAGTAGGAGGTGCAGGGAAGAAAGGGCATCGATTCTGATATTTGTAGCTCACTCCTCGCCCTGTGGAACAGCCTGAAAGAACTCTCTAAGATCATCCAAAGTTGGAACCTCCACAACCTCATTAAGTGGGCTGGCAAAAATATGAAGCACGGGTATACCAATAACCCTGCTTATGACCTGTGGATCAATCTAAATCACATGCCCCTCTACTGTAGACTAAAAGACAATGCCACTGTCCTCATCCCGCACAACCTCCAGATGCGTATAGAACTCTCTGACTAGCCTGGTGAGCACGATGCAGGCACAATTGTAGAGGTAGCCCCAGTTATATGTCTAAATGATGTCATTGATAATATCAATGGGAGCTACCAAAACATCAACCCCTATATTCCTCTATGGAATAACTGGCCTGTTTGCTATTCTGGCTCTGGAAGCTACAACACCTTCCTCTGTCCTCTGGCGAACTCTGTGCTGTGAACTACCAGTAAACATGATTCTGTAAAAGCACATTCAACCAGTTTGCCAAAAAGGAAAAAAAAAAAAAAAAAAAAAAAAAAAAAAAAAAAGAAAAAAAACACCAATGAAGTTAGTTCTTGTTAGTCCCAAAATTTTTTTGGCATTATAACGGTTGTAAAATGGACTGCCCAAAATAAATAGATATGCAATAATATCCCAACACAGTCCAAATAGATGATATAACAAATATTCCAATCACAACAACAGAGAAAATACTCAAGAAAATCCAACATTTATCTCAAAATATATTCCAAAATATGAAAAATATTAACAGTTAAATAAAACTGAAAATAACGCAAAAGATGAAGCAAAATACTTGTAAAGGAGATAAATGCACAAAGGACAAAATAAGCTGAACTCGTGAGAAAACATGAGAAAAAGCACCAAAAAAGAAAAATCTCAAGAGAAAAATGAGAGAAAAAGAAAGGTGATGTGGCGGCTAGGGAAGAAAGCGATTCTTAAACCTGTAGGGTAACTGTCCAGACGTGGGATGCCACATAAGCATACGGCAGAACCGCACGCGTCTGAACGTGTCACCTGACCGTCCGGCCGTCTGAGCCGCACCCGTTCGGACTCAAGAGGAGACTGTCTGGACGCTTCACACTGAAAAAAACATAAACTAAAGGAAAATTTGCAGAGAAATTATTTTTCCTAAAGTCAGCTTCAGAACACGCATGCATAATCAACTGATATAGCAGTCAAATAGCATTTAAAAAATATGCGGAGATATAATTGAGAGTTAAGAGTTCAATTAGCACAAAATTCCCTGCATGTAGATAGAAATTTTAAATAGAGTACTCAACTCATACAATGAGTGTGTGTGTGAAGACTTTCTCAATAAGGTATGAAGTTCACTGATATGACTTAAAACAACTGAATTTTCCAAAAAAGAGAGAAAATTAATAAGAGATTAGTCAAAAGTGAAACCTTATTTTACTTGGGCTAGCAACCCTCATCTGATACACTTCCCCTAAGATGCAACACTTTTTCTTTAACTTAGTCCTTTAGTGACCGTCTATTTCTGCAATGAATTGGTTACTGACTATTTCTTTAGGGACAAGTTCAAGAACAAATTTATAGCACAATAAGAAATGGATCTTTTTATTTATCCATATTTTCTGATATTTGAATGCTTTCAATCACTTGGTGCTGCAACCTAGAGAGAATGCTAGAATTTTTAAGTTCTAGGTTCAACTAACTAGTTGGTCAATTTGACCATCTTACAAAAAAAATCTCTCTCATTAGAATTTCCAGAAGCAAAAAGTCA